>NW_019416550.1:582833-648566 GCF_000390285.2 Anoplophora glabripennis | reverse complement strand
GTGTGTGTGTGTGTGTATGTGTGTGTGGGGGGGAAGGTGTGTAAGTGTTAGTCGTGTGGGGATGCCCCCTCACGGGGGCGTACGTGTCTTTTGGTGTATTTGTCTGTCTGGTATATTGTTTGTCGGGGGTCGCAATTTTAAAGAAATGTATTCTAAAGTAATGCAAATAACTGATAAATAAGTAAAAACTTACCTGGGCATAACCCCGGCACAGGTGCTGTAACAAAGATGCCGACGGCGTCTATGCTTAAGCCGGGGATTAGGTCGGTGATTAAAAGGAAAGAAAGGGATTCTTTCCAGGTAGCCTTAATAAAGGCAGGTAGAATTTGCTCCTTGCACTACACTTTCACAAAACACGTGTGCTCTGGTCGGCTGCCCGCTAGGAACTGAATTTTTAACCAGGGGTAATATTACACATAATGTTGACAAAACCGAAACTCCCCAGTGAATTTTACATGCTTCCATGCAAAGAAATTACGTCTATCATATTGGCAGTTTAAACCACTACAGAAAGTCATTTTAATAATAATAATAATAAAACAATAATTTTATTTTAATATAATTAACAGATAATTTATTTTCAAATGTCTTAGTGACGCCAGTGATTTTACACAAGAGTTTACAGGGTGTTCTATTTAAGATATCATTTTTCTATACCGGGACTGGAATTTTTTTTTATTTGTTGTCAAATTTGACAACTAAGGAACGATCAACAGGAATTTGTTTAAGTTTAATGGAAGATTTGATGGCTAATAATAAAAGAGGTGCTTCGGAAAGTTCGGATAAGCATAATGTGTAAAAAATCAATTCATTTCTTCATTTATGTATAAATTGGAGATATTTTATACCAGTACTACACTTAATACACAAAGGAGTACCACTGGTTGCATAATATTAGGTAAATAATTGAAAATTAATAGGATCCCTTAATTAAATTACAGTAATGGCACATTATGTATTCATTAGCACCGTTACTGCTCGTGTACAACTAGTGTACCAGATTTGTACTGAATTTAATGTTCACTTAACCATTATCCCCGTTCTAAGACTGTGAAACTTGGTGACTGCATATAATTAAGCACAACTTTTTCGAACAGGCAACGGTTCCGCGAATTGAATTCCAAAGAATTAGTTGTAAGCGACCGGTCATGCGCTGTCGTCTATAAACACAAAGTTTTCATACGTGTTTCAGGTGTTGGTGCAGGTGGTTGTGTAATTTTTAGTGCTTTGTTTGATTTATAAAAGCCGGGATACTTCGAACAGGTAAATATAAGTTGCAGCATAAGTATTTGTAATATCAACTTGAAATAACTACATAGCTACTTCTACTTCCATTTGTTTTGTACACTGTTCTTGTGGAGCGACATTCAAAAGTTAGTGACACGAAAAAACTTTGCACTTAGTTTTGACAAAAGGGTTTGTGTTGTAAATGTCGCCTGACCCTGAGGTCGAAATTTTTTTTGAGTACTTACAATTGAACCTAGGTTTTATTATTTGCAAAATGTTTAGTTTTATTTATTACACTAATTATTGTATTTAGTTCCTTTTTGGAATGTGTGACATAACTAATTGAAAGTTATATTGATACATTATTTATGTGAAGCAACAAATCAATTAGACATTACTTGAGGTGCTAATATGATAACGTGGCATCAGTATCATTTTTATCAGTTTTATATCAGTCTAGGTTTTTCTATTCTGTTTGGTTCTGACAGAGATTGTGTGAGCGTGATGTCATTAAAAGTAATTTCAACGATTAAATTTATTAACAATTGTAAAATGCTCCGAGACTATTTGTAGTTTCACAATAATGACGTAAAACTTTATTGTTATATGCGGTAAACGTAATCACTAAATCAACGTACGTAATGTGAGTAATATGCAACATAACATACAGTATATAAATGTTAAACGTTTTGAGGAAGCAAGTTATTTGACTTTCTCTAATGTACAAAGTATCAAGATGCAAACAAATGGGTATTTAAAAGACAAACTTTTTTTTTACTTTTTTACCGGTAATAATTTGCATTTCGAAAAGTGATAATCTGAGCCCTTTAAGGCTTAAAATTACGTTTAATCATATCAAAATTTTAGAATAATGCGCGTATCGCACAAGGAACCCCCTAAAATTTTTTGTTTATTTATATAATGTTGACATTCTGGGAAATGACAACTACTTACATAAAAAGGGCGTTAAGGTTTCAAGCTCGGTGTTGAGTTTCTGTAAGATGCATTGATTTGTAGTATATTTAGATTACATGAATAGGTTGACATTTTAAATAACCTAAGAGAAACGGAAAGTGTTTCGATTTAGACCCCGTTTATTTTTCAACCTTCCAAGCTTCCTGAATGTGACATTTTATTGTGTTGTTCTCGTTCTGGTGAAGAACATGTGGGTTTCTTCACTTCCACAATTTCGTGGGTTCGAGAGTGTAATTCGCTCTTTTGTTCCTTTTCTTGTTTGGTCGCAGTCTGATTCTCGTTATTTGTTTAATCTTGTAAAATGGTAATTACGATTTCACACTTTCTAAGATACGGTAGTTGGAATGGCAATAAAACGAATCCGAACAAAACGATCTATGCGCTGAATTTTGATTAACATTGGAATTTCTTGGAATTCGTAATAACTGCATGTACGGTACGGTGTTAACCTTACATTTTTATATTATTTTTTCATTTCTTCAAAGGTATCCCATGTTGCAACCGCCCTGACAACAATTCTTGAAAGGCAGACATTGCATTAAGCAATTAAAAATATTTGTGTTGTTATTTTTATGTAAAAATCATTACGACAATTTGAAATGAAGAACAACTATTTCAATTGATTTTTTTTTTGACTCAATGTAAACATTTTCCATATTTTCCGCTAAAGAACATTCGATTATAAGTTGTTGGTTTTCTTCAAGAATTTTTTTCGATTTTATTAGCAAATAATTGAAATTTTTAAAGTCCAATTCATGGTGTCAAAAAAAAACGCTTTGGTAGGAACACACCAAATTGTGGAAAAGGAAAAAAATTGAAAAGCAATTTCTTGTAAAGAAGTTAAGTTGTAAGAGATCACTCAAAAACTATAATTTGTTTAGAGGTGGGGGTTATTTCGGTTAGGTACAATGTCAAAATTGGCATTTAAACACGAACATCAAATTGTGTTTGAATCGGAGAAAGCATTTGGAAGAAATTAATCAATATTTTTTTTGCCAAATTTGAGCTTTTTGGATAGAGATAAGTTTAATTAAATCGTCTTTCTTGACCCCAATGTGGTAGCTCTGTGTACCCGGAATGATAGAATGCCCTGTATGACTAGCTTGTCTACATAAAGCATTCAATTTGCAGCAGAGGTTGCTTGGCTGCTTTCTAGCACATAAAATATATAAAAAGTTATAGTTGATCCAAACTTTCACTTTCATTTTGACAGAAAGTCTTGGGAATAGCCAACCATGAAATGCATCAGGTTTTGAGCAACATTAATTCTATGTTCAGTTTCTCTTCACAGCTGCAATAAAATTCAGATTCAGTATACAGGGTGATTCGTAAATGAACCGAGAAATTTGATTTATTTGATAATAAAGACGAATTATTAATGCTTCTAGAGTCTAGATGTTTTTAAACGAATATTCTTTCATGGGAACTGTTGGGCGTGAAAAATAAAAGAAAGGAACTGTTTAACGTGTATAATTATTTTGAGACAATTTTTCATGATGAAGTTTTCAAGGCGGTAAATTGTTGCAGTAGTTTCGATAACAGAACTTTATGGGCTTATTCTTTTCCTGAATCTCAACAAATGCCTTACGGGCTATAAGTATCTGATCGGAATGTGCATACGTTTGACTGGAAACTCTTTTGGACTACTCTAGGAACAAAGCATATATTAATTTCGATTGCGTTTTGTGAATACGTCTGATTTATCATTGTATGCAGAATTATTCAATAACATCTTCAATTGATTGTTAAAAAAAAGTTTGCATCTGTAAATTTTTGCGTATGATAACTTTGCAAATTCAAAGAAAGAGGTACTACGTCCAAATATACATTAACAAAATACAATTAACTTCCTTTCAAAAGCTGCAAGTTGCTATCAGAGTGGGATGATATTGTATGTTGACGTAGTTGGCTGTGAATACATTCACTTTTTTATACGTAAGTTCTTCAGCATGGGCGTAGCTAGGATTTTTGCTTGAAGTGAGCCCAGGACTGCTGCAAGCTCTATGGCGCCCTCTAAAAAAACACCCAATCAATGACTTACCAATGTAATGTTTCAAAACTTAGGCAGTCCTTCGTTTGAATCTAAAAAAAGTGTCCCAGTCAGGGATTTACCGATATGAAAAAGATGGTATTGTTGGATATGTTTTTTTCTGGTGTGGGCATCGAGCTTTCTGAGATGGCCCGTGCACACCCTATCCCTGTCACTGTTTTTAGGTAAAGTTAAATATAACTATTTCAAAAAGTAACCTTTGCACACAGGGAAGACAGTATATTAAGTAGAATATTGAATGGCCTGTGAAACGACTGTGCACTTGTTTCTCTAATGAAGACATTTACATTTAAATTTTCTGTTGGATCTTTGAAATGATATAAAAAAGAGCAATAGTAGATATTGTTCAATATCTGCTGTATTTGGGGATTTAAATTTCAGCTTTCTTCATACAAACCTTAACTGCTTGTTTTCATTATATCTTTGTACCGTTCAAAGACCTTGGAAGAATAAGAATTTACGAAAAATAACGAAATTATATTCTGCCGAAGGCACAAACAATGGTTTTTATTTGTTACTTAATAAAAAATTAGTGCAAAAATCCAAAAATATGATATTGTGATTCTCCAATTGAATTGCGTACAACTAAATCTGATAAGACTTTTTGAAATACTACCATACATATTTGTTATATACCGCAATTTTTACACACTCACCTTTTTAAAATACTGGTATAAAGATTTAATTACAATAATAATTAATTTATTGTGGGAAATAAGGCAGATCTTTGTTATATAAAGCATTTAAAACCACAGGATTTAATTGTATTCGTTATAGGGAGATAATGAGTGTTGATAACATACTAAAATGCATAACAATAGTAATAATTACCGGATAGCATTCAGTGAACGTCACAATTGCAGGTTCCAAGTACGCCAACCAAATTACTGAATAAGGCGAACGGTTGTTATATTTTTTAGGCTACGCTTAACTGCTTACCAAGTTTAGTGAAAATATACATACAAAAAAATGTTTTCGTTTCTCAAAACTAGTAAACAAAATTTTACATCAAAGTTATAAAGTATTATGCAGGTATTGATACAGTAAATAATAAAACATTTCATTCCTACTGGAAAAAATACAACCTCGAGTGGAAATTACCATGTCAGATTAAGATATTTTATCACCGCATCACCGCGAATAAGTTTCGCTGAAACAAGGGTAGAAACCAGGTATATGATGATGCGATCTATAAACGGATCCCATCTAAAAATTTCTAGATCTTACCGGTACCAATATTAATGTTTCGTTTACGATGAACATTGACAAACTGTTACGTTTACGTTCGAGATAATATTTTCGCTGGTTGATTGAATAAAATATCGTAAAAGATTACACCACTCACCAGCCAATGAAACAGAATATTGTGTTTTAATGTGTGTCTTAAAGCGATTATCATCACTTTAAGATTATTATGTGGTCTAAAATTTGATAAACACATTTTAATCCCAACCATTATAAAGAAAGAAAACAGTGAATCAACATTTAACAAATTTTTTGCTAATTACCAACAAAAGTCATCTTTTGTCAGTAGTAAGAGATAACGATTGTTCTTAGCACAATTCAAAGAAAACTTGGTTGCTTATCCACTCTGAAAAAAATAAACATATATGAGAAGATGCTATATCATTTCTTGATGTAATTCAAACCAAAATTCTTCTTTTTATATTCTTCACCGGCGACAATACATGTATTGTTCTACCCTCACATCCTCTTCTCAATATTATTTCCAATTTGGGAACGTGTCAGTTTTAACAACGTCCAACACCAGGAAACCGTTGAACAAACAAAATAAAATGACGGATAGGTGACGATCATTATTCAAATTTGTTTCACTTGTGAGAGATTAAATTAAGCTGTTCTTCAAAAACTCTTAAATGTAGTCGCGATACTTTTCTTAACTATGTAGTATACAATATGGTAATGGTATAGGTTCAGCAGGTTATTACTTACATGAAATATTACTGAACTGTTATTCATTTGAATCACGTAGATATTTTTTTATTTGAAATATTTACAGATATAACTTTTACGTGAGTGTAATACCCTAACAAATGAACAAAATAAGGTTATTTGTTTCACGTAAGTGTACGACCCCTTTAATATGTTTACTAATATCTGGAAAACTACAGATTATAACCTGTTATCCGTATTTGGATACGGCATTCTTCACTATTTACCAATGTTTGATCCAACAATTGTTCAAATAGATTTTCAAATTATATTGGTTGGTACAAATAGTTAGAAATTATGGAAAATCAAACTTCAATAAATGGGTCAATAATTTGGAGATAATAGGACTGATATTAATTAATAGCCAATTTTGAGGATATTTCTGGACAATATTTACACTGTTTAATATTTACATTTATTAACAGTGTAGTATTTATTTAATAGTGTCATTTTATGCAATTAGGGATTTGTTTTACTGTTTGTTATTACAGTGGCATTTTTTTGGCATAAGTTATGTGTTGTATGATTGATATGGTGATTAACAGTTGATAGTCTTAAAATTGACCAATAAATTGGTCAATTCATCAAAACGTAAAAATATGCCATAAATAGAGAATTTAGTTATTTTCTCCTTGTTCAATGATTTGAACAATTTATTGGGTCAAAAAAGTAAAGACAGATACCAAAAATATACCTTTTTTCACTTTTCAAGGACAAGCTTTTTTACATTGTAGTAGTGAAATAATTACCTGCAAGGTGATAATTCTGATATAACTAAAATAGATTATTTAAAAAAAGGAGTAGACAACTAAATAAAAAAATGCGTTGATAATTGAACAGCTTTATAAAAAATAAAAATTAGTGTAAAAGGTATTTCGAGCACTTTTAAAGATACCTATTTAATTTAAGTTTGGCAGAGGGTAATTTCTGATAATGTAGAATTAACTTTTAGATCAAAAAAATTGTTAATATACAGGGTGTACAGTACAGTTCAACTGATTTTGTGTTCAAGAAAACAGGGGTCATTTTCAACATCTACTTTCAATAAATTGAATTAATTGCAGCAGTGCTTTTTCTTCTCATTTTCACAATTTATTTGTTTTGAAACTTTTATTATTCTTGACAGGTTGGATTTTACTGTCGCTGTTGACTCACTACCCATCGGTCTTTAAATTTTTTACTGCCGGTGGCTCGTTATTCTCTAAAGACGCTCCAAAATTTTAGAACTACTTTGGACCAGTCCTAACCCTGAATAAAGTGGAAAGGAAGGCAATGATGAGTGTATGAAATGATTTTTATTAAAAATTCAATATATGAGCGCACACAAATGTTATGATAATTTAAGTGCATGTAAAGTGCTTTAGGTAGCGCTCTTTAATAATTTACAGCAAATTCGAGACCATATTTCAAATTCTCATGCCAGAAAACTTCCGTATACCAAGTTTTATGTATTTGCTACAATTAACATTGAAGTTACTAAAGAAGAATTAAAATAAAATTCAAACTTCAACACCCTGTATCTCGGAAACTATCAAATTTTGGACTAAGGTAACTTGGATTCATATCATCATATTCTTATAAATATCTTCATATTTTGGACCGGGAATATCTGGTACAGGATACAAAATTCAATTTAGTCTGTTGATACTTATTAAATACTTGGTTTGTGGAAATTGTTTTAGAAATGATGGCGTTATTTTTAAAGGTCGGCTATTTGTTAACTGCATGGACCTGATAGACGTGTAGTTCCGGTATCTGGACCGGATGTTTGAGAGCTGCTCGCAATAATGCCACCGGAATCGCGGCCAGTAGGCTCCATGTTGAAAGGGTGGCAGTGGAAAAAAATAGAAATGAATCATCGCCTTGTTATTAGCTTGTTAATGGTGGTTTGTTCGAGAGTGCTTTGATATCTCTACATTGTTACGAAAGTAGGTCTCGTTTGTTGTACCAGGGTATTCATTCTCTTCTATTATTATTTTTTAAATTTGAGTGGAGACATTAATTTAAATCACTGTTTAATTAATCTCTTTTAGTTTCTGGTCTAACTGAACTATTTGCTATACAACAGAAGTGATAGTCCTTACAATTTTCATGTTTGTAGACGGAAAATTAACTACTTCCTGAGAGTTTCACAAGAAAATGTATTTTCCTTACAAATTGATCTTCATATTAAACCCAAATTACTCGAAACCTATTCAAGTTATCAAAATTAAAATTAGGACCATTTATTTCCCTAATGGTTTAGAAATCGGTATCTTATTTTTATTTTCTTTTTTAAAAAAATGAAACAGTGATAGTTATTTCTTCAAAGTGCCCCTTACGCAGGGTGTAGAATTTGAATAGTACATTGTAAAAAAATCGGTGTGACTGAAAGCAATAAAGGTTCGGAGTGAAATTTTTGAGTGAAATTTTTGAGTACATTTTCACTCAATATTGGGCATTTTGATCATTTTACTCATTTGTGATTATACTGAGTGATCCCACCCTTTTCATATCCAGATGCATTGTCTTTGTCTGTTCCCATCGTGCCATTAGGTTATCTCATGACCGTGGCGTGGTGCGTGGCAGTATGGCGTATGATGTGCTTTGGAGTTGGACAAGTATCGGTTTATCTGGTTATTCTAGGGAAAATTCTATTTAAATGCAGTGATTTAATTACAATAATTAAAGACAATATATTAAGTCTCGATTAATATTTGGTTAAATAAACGGATAGTTAAATTGTTATCTATAATTACGTATATAGGTATTTGTAACGTAAAATTTATTTATCCGTTCAGTGAACCAATTGAGACCTAAATTATTGTCTCTAAAACAAGTCTGTGTTGAAACCACCATGACTGTTTAATAGTTTATGACAATGATATTTAAATTAAAATTTCAAGAAAATATAAAGTTGTGCAAAACCACTCCAAACGTTAATAATATGGAAGCATTTATTAAGTAAATTGTACACATTAGTAGATCTAATTTCAAATAACATGCCTTTTACCCAAAAGTTATACAAATTTAATAAATTACAAAAAAGTTATTACAAAATATCTATTTTCATCTCTTAACTTCAAGGGTTAATACATACTATCAAAAAAAGATATGTAGATTTGAGACATTATTTTTACAATATCTCTCCTAATTTGAAACTCCATCATTTGCAAAACACGATGTATAGCTTCTAATTAGTTTCAACACTGTATGTGCTAATTAATCATTGTGATTTATTTTTGTACTCAATATTTAGTTAATTAAAAACCAAGTCTGAGTAAAAAATGATTCAATAATATTTAAATTTAAATCGTATTAGGGAAAAAGTCAACTCTAAATTGGTTTTATATACTCAGAATAGACCCAAAAGTCGCTCAATTGATAGTTAGCAGTAACTAGGGTTTGAGTAAAACTCACTCAATGACAGAAATTGCTACATTATTGAGTAATATTGAGTGAAATTTGAGTGAAACTTTTTTGCAGTGTCCTGCATAGTGTCCAGATGCTCTAAGGCCAGGTTTAAAATATGAGTAAGACGTCTGGAAAAACTCGTAGATATCGTAAAAAATATTATCATCCCTTATTTTTAATTTTCGGAAAAAGTTTAGGATACCCTTGTTTTGTATGTACTGTCCATCTTGAAAATACTAGGAGTACATTGTCTTCTATATTTATCATTTTTAAATAGAAAACATTTTAATTGCTGTTAAACAAAAAAGTGAGATAATAGTAGAAAGTTTGGGATGAAGCAGTGCTTAACATCTACTAAAGCTTCCTCTTAAGTAAGATTAAAAATACCCATGTCACTTTATAACATCTAAATCTAGACAAAATGCTCTATTACAATAACTGTAAAAGAATAAAATAATAAAATTTATACCTTTTTAAGCTTTAATTCTAAAGATGTCCAATACCGTGGTTAGTGTGTCGACCTTCATTTTCTCTGATTTTTTTGGCAGTAAAATGTTGTCACTCAAGTTGGATAAAAATATTTATTAGAATCATTAGATACATGGGGTGTTATATGGATAATAACTGAGGTCGTCGGTGTACTTCGATCGAGGGGATTGTTATCCTATAACACCCGTGATGTCTTTAATGATTGATGTTGATTTTAGTCTATTATTTAATTCGAAGTTATTTCTCATTGTAGTGTATCTCAAAATAGTGTGACTATTACAAAATAACAGTTTATAGGAGGACATTAAGTATCAAACTCTAGGTTGAAATTGTTCAATTTTAAATTAAAAGTAAGTCCACCTATCCTTGATATTATTACCATTTATTTCTTCATATATTAAAGGACTATGTTAAAACATGCAATGATTGAGAATATTTTAACTATGTATATAAAAATCTATTTTAATTTATCCTTGCTATTTCAATATCATGTCACTATGAATGTGTTTAAGTGCTTAAACACTGGATCATGATTCAGAGGTCAAATACTACCCAGTATATTGACCACGTCTTCAACTCGAGTCCAGTTTTGAGAGTCACAGTTCTAGTCATTCTAATAAAGTTATAATCTTTTTTCGTTACGATTTAGAATTCATTGTGGGATTACTTGCGTGCTAACAAGATTACAGATGACTTCTGTTCAATAACTTTGTTCCTTTAGGTATGTTACCGCACTCTGTAAATCAATTTAAAAATACTTAAAGAAATTAGTATGTAGTTAAATTATTGCTCCACAAGTTTCAGAAGGGGATGGTTTATTTACTATTTTTTTATTGTTCTATTTACATAATTGTTTTGTTTTACGAATCTTACTTGTAAATTAAAGGGTTTTAAAAATAAAAAATACACTAAATACGTTTTTTACTATATTTACGATATTTTAAACATGATTGAGCTAACCAATTATATTTCTCTTAAATTATCGCCAAATAAAGTTATACTCTGTTACCAAATACAAGGTATACCAATTGAAAAAGCTTCTAAAATAAATACATAATAAATTTCCTGTCGAACTTTATTTGTATAGAGTGATATAATAGCTAGAGGAAACAAGAATACGAAATAATTGCTTGAAAGATTTTAAATATACATATAATATTTATTTATTTTGTGAACATATCGGGTATGTCTTTTACAATTTGAAAGGAGGATTTTTTATTTTATATTTTTGTATAATTATGTATTAATCCGCCTATAAATTTGTTTCTTTATTATTTTATTTAAAAGAGTATAATCACAACTTATGTGTAATACATATAATTTCATTTGATTGAGAATTTAGTAAAGAATTTGATGGCTGATATATAACAAAGTACCATCTATGAATGGCGATTGCATATAGGCTTTCAGTACGATCAGTCTGTCAGAAAGCGACCTGCTGGCATCATGAAAGCAAGACCTTCCCCATCATCAGGCGAAACAGTTTTTAATTGATGACATTGCGGAGAACAACTACTCTGCAGACTAGTGCCCCTACCATCATTAAATTATATACACAATATCTAAGAAACTGCTATTATCATTCATCAGCAGAACTACCAGACATATACTGGTTACGAACTCATCATTAAATTATATACACAATATCTAAAAAACTGCTATTATCATTCATCAGCAGAACTACCAGACATATACTGGTTACGAACTTATTAGTTCGTTACATATTCCTTCGTACATGTAATACTTTGTCTTTATCTCATCCATATTCCATGTTTGTAGTTAAGACACCAAAAATATTTGGATCATTCGTCGGTTGGTTACTTATGGTAAGGTTGATAAAAAATAATAAGTTAGAAACCGTTATATATCTGATGGTGGTTTTGCTGTTGAACGTTATCTAAATATTGTGATCTAATTCAATGCTGATCGGGCATTAGTCTTCAGAGTTGTTTCCCACAATACAGTAAGTTAAACGTTTTTGATATTCATATGAATTTGCTTAGTACCGTTGCAGTAAAATAAAAGTAACAAGTAAGGAATATTATTTATCTACAATTCTTGGTAGTTTTGATGGGTCAGAATTTATTAGGTATATCAGTGTTACTAACAGAATTATTATTCACATATTTTCAGTTACTTTTGTAGTAAATTTAAAGATTCTTATGTAGAATCAGATGTCATGGTTGTTGGGTTTTAGTACTATTTTCTAAGAAGTCGTGAATGAAGAGCACCAATTTTCTTCTCTATGACTATATACATAGAATTATGATGAATTCTGATAAATATGTGCATTAATAATGTTGAATTACTAGGTAGGTAGTGTTTTTCATGGAAGATATTATAATCTTTAAGAGTTTACTAATTATATTATATATTATGTAATAAATTATTTAAAAAAAAAAATCGGAAATGCGGTATGTCTGTATTTTGTTAAATTATATTTATTATATCAAATTCTATTTATTGTGAAAATTCAAGGGCATTCTCTGTTTTTAACCTCTAGTAAACAGTTAGTACATCTGTCTATTTTAAAGGTATTCGACTTTTCAAACAAGTTCATTGTCAAGCTCGTTCAAAGTGTGGAGATGCATATCAATTAGTAGATAAAATATATAAGAGCTGTCCATGCGTTGCATATTGTAGGTACATACCTACGTACATATTTGGTTACGCAAAACACGCAGAGTTCTATTTAAAGTCAGCATATCGGTTCAATTAAATAACTAGTTCATTAATTATTTAAAACGAGTGGTTTATTCTAATCATTGTAATTGTCTACATTTCATTTATTAGGTAGCGAAGACTTTTTCTAGACAGATTTTATATCAAGTGAGTTATGGTAGGTTTTTAACGGGATTTATAAGGTGTATTAAAATCCAAAGAAAAGCGCAATATTACATAGAGGTGGTCTTTAAGAGTGATAATAGAAACGGTGGTTTTGAGGACATTTCTTATAATGCAGAGTAAAGGAAAACAATTAATTTGGTTAACGGTGACTTCATAATGTGATGTGTTACTAACATAGACATGTGATGTTAACATAGAACCTTGGATAACCAACTTTTTTTATGTAATCGATTGTTTATTGCCTGTAGCACTGCTATTTTCGTTTGGACTTCAAATACTTAGGGGTGGCAGGCAAATTAAATTTTAAATTGTATTTAATTTATTGATTGTGGGAAAAATCAAACGAGCATAAATTCGTAATTGTTAGTAGGTACCTTTTTGTACGGCGTTCTTTCAGCACTAACTTTAATTTCGGAAATTAAAAACAATCGCAAGGAGGTCTGGTCTGGTCTGGTCTGGTTACCGTTGTAAAATGCCTTGATAGTATAAACACGGTTCACTGTTTCATCTTGAGACAAGAATTCAAAATGCACCATTCCATTAAAGTCTAAATAAACAATGAGCATCAGGTTAACATTGGATTGAGACTGCTTTGTTGGAGTGTGGAGATCATTTGCCGATCCATTGTGATGGTTATGATTATGATCCTTTGAATGAATGTTTCATCGTCATTAGCTTGTTCAAGGAGTTGCCGAGAAATGTCCACACGATTTTCTTTCCGTTGCGCGTCATCAAACTAGGAAAAATTTTGCTGCATCTTCATGGCTGTTCAATTGTTCTGTCAAAATGTCATGGCATGACCCAATTGAGATGCTAACTTTTTCTGCAATTTCTCTTACAGTCAATCGGCGATTTACATGCACAAGAATTCTCTAATAAAAAAGTAATTTACACTGTGGCGAAATAACATTTACTGAACTTAAAGCTTGCTTATAGGTGCGTTACCATCTTAAACTACACTCTTGCAGTTCTGATAATGCCATCTGAAAAACAGCGAGAACTTATTGAACTTCTCATGACATAAATTATTTTAAAAATGAAATACGAAATAAAGCGAAAATAAAGCAAATACTTATTAAAATACCATTGGTGAGTGTATAGTCTGTTTCAACTTTAGATAAAAATTTAAATCTCATTTTATCCCGATACTGAATACCCTGTAATTTGTACAGAGAGTGTATCAATCGAAAAGTTTTATATATTTTTTTTGTACTGAAGAGGATAATAAATGTACATTTACCAAAGGCAGGGGGTAGTGAATTTTCATAAACTGCATATTTGGTCACAAGAAAATCCTCATGAAATTCGGACAAGATTTTTTTCAACACGAATTTTCTGTGAACGTGTGGCTCGGAATAATTCGCAATGAAGTTTGTGGACCTTTCTTCTTGCCACCCCGTCTAAGTTCCGTTATTTCTGAACTTTCTAGAAAAGCTATTTGAACTATTAGAGGATGTTCCGCTCGATGTTCCGATAAATATAGGACAAAATAATTGGATACAATGGATGGTGCTCCTGCGCATTCTGGGAGAATATTATAAGAATGAATTAATGAAAATTATATGGGGCGATGGATAGATAGAAGACCAAATGCCAATGTCTACCATAATGGTATATAGGGTCCAGTGTCTTGTCCAACCAGATTGCCATATCTAAATCCCCCAGATACAAGACCACAACTAATGCAGCAAATAGAAAACGGGTGTAATGAATTAAAGAAAAACCACCATATGATATTAGCTTCAATTAGTTTCATTAATAGAAGATGTCAGTTGAACAATTGTTGTAAATACGTAACGTTAATTTTGTTTCTTCTTCAGTTGCAGTTGCTTGATAAATACCTATATTTTTATTATTATTTTGATTTAAATTATTGTTATTGGTAAAGTTAGTAGATTAGGCCTTCAGGGGAAACTAAATCGCACAAGGAACACTGCCTCACAGGTGGTGTGGAAAGGAGTGTAAAGAATGTTATTGATGTGCTTACAATTTACTTTTAAGCATAAACATAAATATTCTTGTAATATGGCTAGAAGTAGGTATCTGCCACAAGGGGATTGTACCTATTGATATGAATAACTTGAGAACGGCGAATCTTATGGAAAAAAATCAAGTTACCTCTTTTACGTATTTTGTGCAATAGAAAATAAATACGTTATAATAACTTGTATAAAATGCAGTGGCGTAGGTTTTTAGGTTTAAAAAGGGAGTGACCCCTGACCAATTGTACACTACTGATTGAACCATTAGAGCTCATATTTTAATTTAATTTTTTTTAATTTAATTTAATTCACCCAACGGGATAAAAGTACAAACCTTAATCAGAAACAATGGTCAGTCAATCAATAAAAAAATAGCAAAACGGTAAAGTCACATAAGAATTAATGTATCTAAAAATCACGATAACAACAACAGAAACAACAACATAAGTAGGTAATACAAAAACTAAAAAGAAATTAAAAATCCGATAACTCAATTGTGAGAATTGAAAATTCTTTTAATATGTGCTAAAGAAGTATTGAAAATGTCCAGGCTATTCTCCATATTATGATAATTAAAAAGCATTTGATGTAAAGGAGACCACCGCAACATGTTTGTGCGCGAAGAAGGAAGAAACAAACTATTTGATCTGGCATTTATTCTAGGAACACGGCAATTTATTTGTGTTGTAAGCTCAATGCAATCAATATCGTGGTTGACAATTTTGTCCAAGAACATTATCGAGCACATAACCCTCCTCCTAATTAAACTATGCATTTCAAACCTATCCAATAACAACTCCTGAGCATATCCCAGAGCTGGATAGACTTCATCTAAGATGAAACTGGCCGATTTAAGAAACCTCCTCTGTACTTTTTCTAATGATGTTATGTAATTATTATAATAGGGAGACCAAACCACAGAGGCATACTTCAACTTGGGTCTAACAAAGCACGTATATAAGGTACGTAATGTAGACATATTCTTAAAGTCCTTACCAATTCGGAGAATAAAACCCAAGTTTTTGTAAGCACCTGTGATAGATTCAGCAATATGTGCAGAGAAGGTTAATTTTGGGTCAAAGACCCCTAAGTCCTTAATATACTCAGGTCTAACCAGTCCCTGATCACGTAGGCTGTAATTAAATTGAGTAGAATTAGTTTTACGGGAGAAAGACATTACATTGCACTTTGCAACGTTTAAGGGGAGCCTATTATTATCACACCAAATGGTAAGCAAATTCAAGCTGTGCTGAAGCCTATTACAATCAAATACAGAGTTGACATTAGTATAAATTTTCAAATCGTCGGCATACATTAAAAAATTTACGTTAAAGTTTCGCGCTATATCATTGATGAAAATAATATAATAGTGGTCCTAGTACTGACCCTTGAGGAACGCTTGATGTTTGACTAAATATGTCTGATTTGTAACCACGATATTGCACAAACTGAGCACGATGTGATAAATAAGATTTAAACATAAGTAAAAGAGAATTATTGATACCAAAATTGTGTAATTTACGAAGCAATATACCATGATCTAATCTGTCGAAGGCTTTAGTGAAATCTGTATAAATAACGTCCATCTGACCTCTCATATCCAAAGTCTCAGCAATAAATTGAGTAGCACACACAAGATTGGACACTGTCGATCTACCAGGCATGAAGCCATGCTGCTCAGGAACAATTAAGTTTTTAGCATAAAAAGAAATGTGTTCGCGAATAATAATTTCAAATAATTTAGAAAAGTTGCATACAATAGCAATAGGTCTGTAGTTTTCAACATCCTCCTTGTTACCCTTTTTATAAACCGGACACACACGAGACTGTTTCCATAAATCAGGGAAGGTGTTAGATTTAAGGATTTGATTAAAGATCGTGCATAACGGTTTTGAAAATAAGCAAGCACAATCCTTGATAATAAGTTGTCTGGACCCATTGTCATATTTGCTTTCAGTTTCTTTATAGAATTTAAAATTTGATCTTCAGTAATTTCAGGAATGTGTGGGATGTCATTATCGTTCACATAGTATTGTGAATTTAAATCAAAATTGGTGGAATGGTGATTTTAGAGAATGCAAGGCATGCTATCATACATTATTTGTACCAAATTTTATTGAGATCGGTTAATAGATTCCTGAGATATAAACAAAGAATCAATTTTTTTTAACAACTTCAACACCCTATATCTCTAAAACGGGGCCGTTCTAGACCTATGTTTATAATGCAAATACCTATTACTTTAAAGATATCTATCTGCCATCGAAGTTTCCTGCACGAAATTCGAACCACCCTGTATAGAGGTACACTTTTAAGTATAGTGCAAGTAGTAAATGCAGAAATAGAGTTTATAAATGTTTTACTTTTCGTTAACATGCTAGTCTAACCTTTAGAATTATAAATATGCCAGATATGTATGGAAATCGACTGGAACTGTTAACGCTTTCACATCATTAACTTAAATTTGTTAAAATGTCAAGTTATTTGAGCAAAAAAAAATAGAAAACGGTATTTGAAACCTCTAATAAATTTAATGTGAAAAGAACTTTTACTTGGACGTTTCCAAATCAGCATAATTTATAAAATGACAGTGTATTAACTGGTTTTAATAAGTGACAGGACGGATTTGAAAACAGTTTTTCAGTTCCAGATCTTAGAACATGTAGTCATAAATTTAGTGTAGACACTTCAATGGTATTCCTTTGTGATTTTCCTACTATTAAGAAAATACTAGGAACATATATCTGCATTAGAAGCTGATAAATCTTAAGTGCATAAGTGACACTGATAACAACCAAATAAACCGATATCGAGTTAAAATTGCGATAAAAAATATTTCGTAATATTTGATTGGCAGTTGTTTCTAAATACAGAAACCGTAAATATCACTTGTGTCATTGATTCCAACATGTACAGCGGCGCAAAGAAGCGCTTCAGATAAAAAAATAACTTGCTACCCAGGCTCTTTTTTACCGTTAACAAAACGCGGACGCGAACTAGGAGTCGATTTACTGGTTGGAATTAACGTTACATAATGGCTTATTTAAAATTACATGGCGTGTTCTGCATGCCACAGATTTTAATGACGACTCTTTGAAAAGAGAAGTAAAACTTGGCTTGTAGCTTTCGGCGACATTACAGCATGATACATTTGAATGTATTTGCGAATTATGCGAATATACCTATATTTTCATTCTCATTTCTACATGGTGGTGCAAAAAATCGAATAAATTCGTCATTTCGTAAATCGTTTACTTTGGAGAAAATTCCTCAAACAACAAACAACTTTATTTATTTCCTATCCTTAAGAAACTAAACAGATTTTCGGTAAAAGTATACCTTTTTTATGTAGAATTGTCCACGGAATCTAAAAATGAATCCCAAATGATTATTAGGTCATTGGTGTAGAAGTTGGGGTAAAAAAATCCCGCTTTACTACCCATTCCTACGCCACTGGCCTACATTTGTAAATTTTACCGTAAATTATGCATATATGTAACTGTTTGAATCAATTCTTTATAAGCATAACAAAGATTTCATAAATAATATGATTTTAAAAACCGACCAATACAATACAGTCAAAACGGTGAGACTTAGACGCTCGCTTTATAAAGCAATTCTGAATTATTCATTGATTTCTATTTGTGGTTAAAGTTTGATTCAGTCGAACTGAAATACCCTGTATAATAACAATAAGTGACAAATAAAGGGGTTTTTGAAAAAAATTTCTTATAAAAGTTGTAGAACCTAAAATTCTACGTAAATATGGTCTATTGACTTTTTCTTGTACTATTAAAATTAACAGAGTTAGGGTGGCTTGAAGTTAAGGGATGATTTCAGACATTTAAAAAAATCGTAAGCAGAAAAATTAATGAATTTTATATATTTTTTAAGCTACTCTAAAAAAATTTCTTTTCAGAGAAAGAGATATTTTTTAATTTTTAATAAAAAAGTTATAACAATTTCAATTTGTTAATGTAAATTTTTATGATTTAATACTAAAACAATTTTTTTCTACACCATTCGATTGATTATTTAAAATAATGGAAAGTTGCTTTCGAAATTTTGTTTTACGACAAAGATAAAAAATCACGTTCGCTTTGTGAAATTGTTATAACTTTTTCATTAAAAATAAAAAAATATATCTATTTCTCTGAAAAGATAGTTTACATTTTTTATAGATTGAAAAAATAAAATAAAATTCATACATTTTTCTGCTTGTTATGATTTTTTAAATTTCTGAAATCATCCCTTAACTTCTAGTCTCTCTAACTCTGTTAATTTACAAGAAAAAGTCAATAGACCATTTTTACCTCTTTTGAGTTATCTTGAAAAACCCCTTTATTTCATATTTTTCACCCCTGGCCGAGGGTTGAAAAAAATATTGCTGTCACTTATTGTTATTATATACGTCAAACTAACTTATATAAAAAATTTAGGCAAGTTGCGATTTAAAGGCTCATTTAATTGGACTATTATAATACAGAAAAACAAACAGTAAACTCTTCTTGAACTTTGTCTATAACTTACGGAGTTATTTGTGTCATCTCCATCCCAATGTGTTGTTTTAATGAATTCTGTGGTCTATTTTGGTATACTTTACTTTTTAAGTACCCTCATAAAAAGAGATCTAGAGAAGTTAAATCTGGAGGCCTAGGTGGCCATTCAATTGATTCTCTTCGCCCCACAAGCCTTCCTTGAAATAATGATAATAATTAAAATAATTGCGTTATCTATGAATAAAATCAAATATTATTTACACGGTTTTGCTCAATTGTATTTTGCAAGCTCGTTTTGCAGTTTCGTTAATTTTTAACATCTTGTGTCTCGAAAATGAAACGTCTGCGGACATAATTCAAAGGATTGTTTTTAAATTAATTTGTTTAAAATTGTTTAAAAAATCCACAACTATTGTTTGGAGCACCCTGCAAATATACAGTGCCCGAAATTTATTTTTGATATGTGAATTTGAATCTGATGTTAGTTGAGAGTTTTTTTTTTTGGAGCAGGGCCTCTTCGATGATGTTTTCAAATTCGTTTAATTTTTGTGTTACTTTTAAATGAGATTTGAATAAATGTCAGCATTTTCGAACACAAAGTTTAAACCGTCAAAACCGCCATCAGCACTGTCGCACTGCGGCGCGCGGCAGCTTCGACTTCAAAGGAACAGCTGGCTGCCGCACCAAAGACTTGTTTAAACCTTTTTCTTCAATTTAAAATGTAATGTTTTAGACCTTCATTGGTATAATAAAAGTTGCTCATTTTCGTGCCTCCTATCACCCTTTTCAAGAAACGCACTTATTTCAGAAACACCCTGTATATGGAAACACTCTTTAAAGGTTATCCTGCCTTAGAGTAAGACCTGTTAAATACATGGCCATATTTATAAACACTACAGTTCATTTACTTGACGAAGATGTACATAGTTCAAACGGAACTAACACCAACAAAAATGTTGCGAACCTGAGTTGCCCATTTTCTGCTGCGGCATCTCATATCTGATAGTCGACCATCTGTTGGGTATACAGTTAATCGTCGACCTAAATTTGTAGGCAGATTATAATCGCAAGCGCATCCTATATTTTTCTATCATTTTATCTTCGAATATTTATATTTTGTAGCTGTAATTTTCTTTATTGTTTTGTAGTATTAAATACACATGGTGAATTTTAATGATAAACAACAAATATCGTGGTATCAAGAGCACATGCGTAAAAGAATGTATAAAATAAAGAAACTGTGCATATGGTCCGTGGATTGTGCAAATACCTAGGTATAATATAAAGAAGTTGTGCATAAAGAGAGTGTAATAAAATAAATAGTGAAGAGACATATAACATAAACAAATTGTGCAAAAAACCGCTTAAAGTACTGAGTTAAATCATGCAAAAAGATTGCGGAAAATAAAGAAACTGTTCAAAAATTTGTGAAAAGTAAAGAAACTGCAAAAAAATGTGTAAAATAAACCGTCCGAAGAAAAAAAAACGCTTAAAATAAAGAAGCTGTGCATAATGTATATTATTACACAAAAAAATCGTCCAAATGATATACAGAAATCATTCAAAATCGTGTAAATAAAATAAAAGAAAAATGTAAAATAAAGACGAAAAGGCAAAATCAGCGTAACATAAGAAAACTTTGCAAAAAAGCTTTGAGCAACAAAGAAAACTTGAAAAAAATTAGAAATAAAGAAATTGTGGTAATTGTCACGTAAAATAAGGAAACTATGCAGGACTGTTAAAAATTGTAATATAAACAAACAGTGAAAAAAAAATGTGAAATAAAGAAATCGTGCAAGAAACAAGACATCAAGGCATAATGCGAAAAAGACAACGTAAAATAAAGAAACTGCATAAATGTATAAAATAACGAAAGTGTGCATAAAGACGTGCAAAATAGGAAACCGTGCAAAAACGATCGCGTAAAATAGAGAAACTGTTAAAAAATCTGTGAAAAGTAAAGAAGTTGTGCATAATGTATAAAATTCTAAAGAAACTACGAAATAATCGCGCGAAAAAGACCACAGAAATACAGATATACAGAAATCATTCAAAAACGCTTAAATAAGTAAAAGAATTATATAAAATAAAGAAGAAATGCAAAATCAGCGTGTAAGATAAGTAAACCTCGCAAAAAAGGTGCGTGAAATAAACAAACTGTTCAAAAAACGTAGAAATAAAGAAATTGTGCTAATAGATAAGGCAAAATAAGGCAACTGCGCAAGAACACCAAGTACTGTTAAAAAAATTGTCATATAAACAAACAGTAAAAAAAAACATGCAAAAAACAAGGCGTTAAGGAACAATGCAAAAAATAAAGAAGCTGTGCATAATGTATTTTAAAGAAAATGCAAAATGATCACACACAAAAAATAATCGTATAAAAAAACAGCATAAAATACGGAAATCATTCAAAAACGCGTAAAATTAAAGAATCATATAAAATAAATAAGAAAAGACAAAATCAGCGAGAAAAGCTGCGTGAAATAAATAAACAAAAATTGAAAAAAATATAAAACAAAGAAATCGTGCAAAAAATAGACATCAAGGAATAATTTAAAATAAGGAAACAGCATAAATGTATAAATTAAAGAAATTGGACATAAAGGTTGTGTAAAATTGGGAAATTGTGCAAATAAGATTGTGTAAAGTAAAGAATTGTACAAAAAAATCGCTTAAAACTTAAATTATGCAAAAAGATCCGTAAAATTACGACACTATAAAGAAACTGCGTAAAATAAAGAAATTGCACAAAATACAGAAGCTGTGCAAAATATATTAAATTGTAAAGAAACTGCAAAATGATCACTCAAAACAGCCGTGCAAAAACGACCGAATAAAATAAAGAACCCTACAAAATTTTGATGGCATACTCTTGGTCTGGTTAGTCCTACTGTCGTAATCATCTCAACTAAAATTTGCTAAATAAACGATAACAATGAGTAAAATACGTAGAAGCTGAAAAAATTGTAAAAATGCATAAAATTTAATTTCTTAAAGAAAATAGCAACAGAAACTTTGTTTTTGGAAACTATGACTTGAGATCAGTTGAATTATTAACATTTTTTTTAAATTTTGAGGAAGTGGATATCTGATTCTTACACAGTTTTAAAGCATCAGACTTAAAAATTTAAGCTCACAGCATATGAATAAAATCATGACTGTCAATGCAAATACTTTTCACATGGATCGGTTCAGTTTTCGTACGTATCGCAAGAAGCTCTTTAGGGTAATTTGATTTAAAAACTCGCTTCTATTACACCACGGTTCAGAAAGAACAGGTTAACATGCAGCAAGAAAATATAAATCTACCGCGGATGCTAGACCTCCGAAGGCGACTTGTCATCCTGAACGGCGTGGACAGGTCAGGAAAATGTTGTGTTATTGTGTGTCAATCAGTTAGTTAATGCAGCCACGTCGAGCAAGTTGAAGGTCGCGCCTTTAAGCACGGAGGAAGTAGTGACTGGAAAGTAGCTGATTTTTGCGGTGGCGGAACGTTACAAAATTCCGATCTGTATTCTTTGTGTAGGAAGCATATCGATTAACTTTTTTGTCCGTCTTAACATTACTTCACAAAGTGGGTATGAGATTGGTTTGTTTCTTTTTAATTTCCTTGAACATTTCAATTATTCTTGCCTCTAAAATACATAGTCTTATTTAATTAGATATTTTTTATAACACCTCACAAATTCAGAAGCCGATAGAACGTCAAGAAATAAGACATAACTTAATAAGCAACAAGTTTAGAGATTGAGAGAAACAGAAACACTTGACTGTGCCAAAATTAGCCAATTACACAATGCTACTGACTGCTATAAAAACATGTGCCATACACTCGCCCAAGCAAAGTGTCAAACTCTCTCACATACGCACAAACGACAATGAAATCCACGAACAACGGAGAGACAAAAGGTGAAAGTTATGCATTTTTGCCCTTGACGGGATAAGAAATAGAATTTTGCAAAATCTATTGGGCCTACAGCGCCCATCTTTCGCATAGTTTTGAAGAACAATAAAACAACTTTTAGGCAAATTTATAAAATTCCAACAAATAACCAAGTTATGGATAATTAAAAAAATGCAGTTTTTCCACGTTTTTTTTGCAATAATTTAAAAACTCTTTTTATTGCGCATATTTCGTCTGTTGAACACTTTTCTCTAAAATCAATAGTTTTTACAATATATAGACCAGGCAATAAAGAGAAAAATATCTAGATTTTCGCGGCCCGATCCGATTGTAATGCGGTTTTTTGCATTTTGTTCAGAAAGACCGTCGGAAAAAAGTCCCGCCTTTTTTATTATCCGGAAGTGGCGGAAATGCATCGCGGGTGCATAAAGTGCATCTAGAAGTGCATCGCATCCGAGAAACTTGCCAAAGTGCACGAAATACCGCAAAAATTGGTACTCGGGGGTTTTGGGGGGCGCAGAATTCGAATATGCATATATCCAGTCTACCCGATCCCCCGGGGGGCGACTTCCGGCCGCCTGGGGGGCGCGGGGGGCACGTGGATTGCAAGGTTCTCCGAATGACTGGAAAAATGGATCTCGGGGGTTTTCGCGGGCGCTGATTCCGAATTCGAGGGTGAAAAATATCCCCTGTACTCGTGGAGGTGGAGGGGGGGGGCGGGTATGAAATCTAAAGTTCTCGAAATGACTGGGAAAATGTATCTCGGTGGTTTTCGCGGGTGCTGATTCCGAATCTGAGGGTGAAAAATATACCCTGAGCTCGTGGAGGGGGCGGTGGGGGGTAGGGGGGGTATGAAATCTAAAGTTCCCGAAATGACTGGAAAAATGGATCTCGGGGGTTTTTGCCGGTGCTGATTCCGAATCTGACCCTGCCAAATGCGTCCGATGACTATTTCTGATTTCACTTTCTGCTTATACAAAATACATGTATGTGCGCGACCTAGCTTCATCTGTCTCTTCCTCTTTGCTGGGACCCTTACCCAAAAATTCCACTGTTATGTATAGGTACCGCCAGACAGCTGCGCGCATCCGTATACCTGAGATTCGAGAGCGTATACAGCGGGAATTTCGAAAAGCAGCGTCTCAGAATATTATCGCATTTCGTGCTCTTTTCATTTTTCCCCCGGAGTGTGATTGTCCTAATATATCACTAACAGCACACGTTATAATTTTCTATCCCCAAAATACTCTTTATTCCATGTTACCAGTTCATGAATATTATAACCCTCCCCCTACCCGCCACCGACCCCTCAACGAGCACAGGGGATATTTTTCACCCTCAGATTCGGAATCAGCACCCGCGAAAACCCCCGAGATACATTTTCCCAGTCATTTCGAGAACTTTAGATTTCATACCCGCCTCCCCATCCACCTCCACGAGCACATGGGATATTTTTCACCCTCGAATTCGGAATCAGCACCCGCGAAAACCCCCGCGATCCATTTTTCCAGTCATTCGAAGAACCTTGCAATCCTCGTGCCCCCTGCGCCCTCCAGGCGGCCAGAAGTCGCCCCCCGGGGGTGTCGGGTGGACTGGATATATGCATATTCGAATTCTGCGCCCCCCAAAACCCCCGAGTACCAATTTTTGCGGTATTTCGTGCACTTTGGCAAGTTTCTCGGATGCGATGCACTTCTAGATGCACTTTATGCACCCGCGATGCATTTCCGCCACTTCCGGATAATAAAAAAGACGGGACTTTTTTCCGACGGTCTTTCTGAACAAAATGCAAAAAACCGCATTAAAATCGGACCGGGCCGCGAAATTTTAGATATTTTGGGGTAAATCGTTCTTTATTGCCTGGTCTAATATTGGAAAAACTGATTTTTCACCCAAATTGTTAAAAAACAATGTTGCTAATGAAAAAAAATTACTCACGAGATCAGACACCTTTTCTACTGTCATCCCCTACACATTTCAACAATAAAATAGCGGACGTCAATTCATCGATTTTTTTAGTCTATTTACTGCTATAGCAACGCGTATACTATAAGCAACGGTTGTGTCACTTTTTGTTGGAATAAAATTACATAAAAGAGAATCCCGTCTACAGCCAATCCTGTATCACAGTCTCCCTAACATTTCCGATCTCTAGTAATAAGCCATCTATAGTTTTCCTATCCTATTTCGTTCCCTGTAACGTAATTTTTGTCAGTCAATTTCTGTGAAGCGAATTATTACAAATAATCGAAATTTCATAAGTTTTTTTAATAACGAAAATTAATGTTTCTCACTATTTCTTGTATTCAGTAGAGTATCTTGAAATTATCCATATTATCCACTTTATTTTATCTAATCTGTTATTTTGATATAAATAAGTATTTACAATTTTGTAATCTAGCGATTTCGGAGGTATTTTTTCCGATGATTTAATGTTTAATCCTTAACATGAATCAGAAGATTAATCGAAAATAATTCATTGGTTTAATCTGAGTAGTTTGGTACTTACATATGTGAGTATCTCCAACAGCATCTTTTCTCGAGCAAATAAATCTATCTGTAGCTCCTTTTCTGAGTTTTCTGATCGGTTGATCTTTCCAAATTTCTTCCCGTGGCTATTTACAGATGTAGGTAACAGCATAATCTAGTCAAATTCTATTGTTTTAAGTACAATACTTTCTAAGTACCTAGATTGTTGCAGACTCAATACAAACAAAACTGTTAAAAAAAAGACACATAGGTGCACACAGCCATTGAGGAAGTAATTAATATTTTCAGATTTTAGCAGCTCAATGAACACTTAATTTTTGGCATGGCAAAGAACCAAGATGATCTACCTTTTGTAATTGATGTTTCAAATCAAGGAAACTTTTTATTTGAAATTCAACACCTTAATTTTTGTTCAATGTTCCATAAAATTAAACTCTTTCTGTGTAATATTGGCTTAAGCCTAAGGTTGAAATATCTTTTCATTTTGATCATTATCAGATTTGTCTTTAATGTAAAATTAATGTAGATCTTAATGTAGATCTTAATAATTTGAATTTAGTACTGTATTTCCAATAAAAAGTGCTCAATCGGTGAATCTGTATGTCTCATGACATGAGGTAAGTTAATGTAACAAGTATTTGATACGATGTCTCCAATTTAGTCGGTGTAAACAAGAAAGTGAATTGGCAAATTGCATTTTTTCTTTAATTTATTACTACATTTTTATTTCTTGGAATAGCAAAGCACTGCTACTATATAATCTTATATGACGTAATATCGCAACTCAATATTTCCTCAAACGATTTTAAACTGAAATTGAATATTTTCCTAGGAATTTAGATCTTGTTCCATTTTATTGAAAATCAATTTATGAGATTTCTGCTTCCATTTTTTTTCCTGTTAACCAGGGAAGCAATCTTCTGATTTTAATATTCGCAAGATACAATAACTCAAATGGGGTACGGCAATCTCGATATCGATGGATCTTTCGAACAATACACTCACTCGAACGTGATGTATGTACCTATATCTATTATTAGTTTCCATGTAAAAAAATATCTGAGATCTCACATCGAATAGTCATGTATGAATAGCTTTCCTGAAGCCGATGGGTGATGTGTAACCTACTTTGAACACATATGTTAATACAATATTGCTATAAACACTGTCTAACTGCTGTTCCAGTTGCATTCAAAATATAGTTGTACAGAGTGAGTCAAATTCGGTGGGTGTTCAGGATATCTCAGAAAGAAGGAAAACTTGTAAGATTCACTGTATACTGGAGACAACTGCTGAAGCTGAACAAAGTCTATATTTGTTCCAATGCATCAGGTGGTACTAGAAAATCATAAGTAATCTTAATGTGATGCTTACGCTCTTTAGGGCTTTAAATGCTCTACCTTGAAACTCTACATTAATAGAAGATTAACGTCAAGAGCAAGTAGTATTGTGGTTTGCTTGAAACCATTTGGAGCCTGTAATCACGTAAAATGTCTCGTATAGTTGTTAAACATATTTGATTTTCGTATAATATCTAAAAGCCAGCTAAACTTGATTCTTTTCGCGGCTTCCTCTGTCTAGTTGAGTTTTGGATTCCCCTGTTAAGCGTGTTAAAACACTCTCTTTTTATCTTTGAGTTTCATAAGCACTTTTTTGTCTTTCATTGGAGTAACTATTTGGGCTAATGAGCCTCTTTGTTATCGCTCACAGATCCCTAGTTATTCCCGAATGATCTTAAATGTACGATCTACGCTTAAGCATAGACTCCCAAGAATTTTCAACAAGGTTTCCAATGAGAAAATTTGTTTACTTTGAATAACTGGTAACAATATATATGTTCAAAATATATGTGAATGGGTATGTAGTATAATATAATGAGTATGAAAGCTTATGTGTGTACTAAGCACTGGTTATGATGTTGCTCTGGTTAATGAACCTTCGATCGCATCTCATGGTAGCTCTGTATCCGCTTCCTGGGGTTGACTGAACCCACATTGGCATTTGGGCTTGCCGGTCAGTCCGGTGTTTTCTCTTCTCGAATTTCGTAGTATTTGGCAAACATTTCATTTCGCAAAATTCGACACTGCACGGTTTTTCTGTGCGCGTGTCTTCGCCTGTCCCTCTGCCAACAACCATCGTCGACATTGTTTGTTACGGCTTTGGTCATTGGGAGTGGATAGCACCGGCGCCGGCGGTCGGATTCGAAAGGTTGTCGATTTTTTATATTTCTAGCTGGCGCTGCCATGGCATTCTCCCTAAGTCTCCGTGTTTGGTGACGAGGGTTGCTATGCCAGATCGTCTTTTGACTATTGTTGGACACTGGCGATTTCTGGATCTGGATTCGAAACCAAGTTGAATTTTAATTAAAGGTTTACCCGCTTAGTGGGAGTAGTTGTATGACGCTGGTTCTGGCTCTAGGAAAACCGTTTTAGATCCCGTTTGGAATCGAAATAATACATTTTGCATACAGCGTCTACCATGTTTTGTATACTAATGAGACTTAGGTATCGGAATCATTACTATGTGCCCTTTAAAGAAGACACTAGCTGGCCGAAAGTTCTGAAACAGCCCTGGTAGCAAAATCTTGCACAAGATACTTATACAAGACTGCTGTGTACCTATTGCTGAAATCAGCATCAGGTTTACTGCAAGATTCATTGTGCAATTGTCTTGATCAAAGCTTTCAATGGATTTGATTCAGGGCACTTACTTGAGAGCAAAGGGGTAAACTAAAGCAAGTGACTATGTTGCAGACTTACATTAGAATTAATTAAGACATATTGTACTTGACTTATACTAATTCACCTCTTTGGACTCAAGTACTATTGGTTAAGTCTGGTGCAACCATTGTAAAAGTATCTTGCATAAGAAACGATATAAATTTCAGCAATAGACACAAAACAATCTGACACAATTTGGCTATTTCAAGTAAACTTGAAAGGACTTGTATTAGAATTGCAGACGATTGTGCTACCAGGGAGGTGGTGCTTGATAGATTACACCGACCGTTAGATTAATTTTTTCCTATACAAATTAGTAAAAAATGGGTTATTTGCGTACCATGATAATAAATGTTGACCTGTTTTTATTCTGTATTTCATTCGTAAAAAAACATCATTTCTTATACGACTTAGTATATGATATTGTATGTTTTGTTTTCTTTCCTTTTCGCATAATTCAAATTATATTTTAAACTTAAACAGTACATAAATGTAAAGGTACTGCATTTACATATGTATATCTATGTAGTACGAAAATAGGTTCTCACCTGGCTACAACAGTTTAAGCATGCAAACATGCATCTGGTATGCTCTTCTGACACTCCCGTATATCAAAAGAGTAGGAGGAAATATTTATGACTTTTTTTACTGACATGACCCTTAATTCTACTATTTTAAAACAATACGATACTGATCCAGTTATCCGTAAAACATATTGCCGTTATCTTCAGTTCAATTTCGTTTCTTAACAATCACCATTGACTTAAATTTTTAGAAACAATCCTATCATTACTTATACACTGGTCCCAACCAAGACAGAGCAAAATCTGAATTTTTTAAATGTCAGGACATACTTCTATCGACGTGGACTCGAATCAGGTAGCACGTAAACCAAACCGGGCTAGGTAACAGGCATTAATAACAAACAAATTAGATGCGGCACCATTGTTATGGTGCATTAAACTCGTGAAGTAGAGTTCGTCGTTTGTTTCACACATACACACACACACATACATAATGTGCAACGTGTATGTGTTCTGTATTTCATCCTAGACCCTGAATTAACCGTAGTTGGCGATGATTATTCGGGATGATTAATATTTTTCAAGGTTCGCGTCGCCGAACGAATTGATGCTGCGATGCGGACGCAGTTGTTAATTTATGATTCCTATTTATGTTAACCAAATGCAAATTAATTTATTGGGTGATTCACTTTAGGGTTCTCGTCAGTAGCGGTTTAGGCCAGGAAAAAGAGCTGGGAAATTACCATTTCGCGACTTTTCGTTTCGGCAAGCTGAATTTATCACTATAGATGTTAAATATTATGAACAATAACATACTAGTTTCCACAGTCATAAAAATGGGGGGAAGATTGTTTTCAGGGTACATATTACATATTGTTTTCGCTTATAACTTTTTTCCGTTCATTTCCAGTAGAAAACAGTAAAGTACTTTTTTTTTCGTCTTCAAAAGACCTACAAAACTAGCCCTCGAGCGTCAAAAAATATTGATTGGATCAAAAGTTATAAACAGAAGAAGTTTATTTATGACTTTTGAATTAAACATTTATAAACTGCGTTATTATTACCAGAACGTTTTGGCATCGCATCCTCTCATTCCTTATCACTGTCTAATAACTCACAAGAAATCTGGAATCGTTAAGTTGAATAGTTTACAAGTTATGGTCTTATAAACAAATTAACTAATTATTAGTCTGGACGATCCCGAGCATCTTCCACAATCGCACTGATTTTTTTCATGGTAGATTTCATTTAATATATTGAAATCTATCATTATTTTTTAAATTTCAAATTGCAACCTGGAAATATTTTTTATTTTTTAGCCTTAGTTGCAAAATGAAACATATGACGCACGCGCGTGATACAGTTATATATTACATATTCGGAAAGCTTATGAAAGGAGCTTTAAGTTAAAAAAAAATCGTCAAGATTCGTTGAAAAACAACGGAGTTACAGACTGTCAAATATATTATTTTCAACCGAATTTCGCTTTTTTATCGGCAGGACTATGAATATTATCGTCGTTTTCTTCGGACTCGCTGTCGTTCGCTCCCCCCACCCTTCCGCCGCGCCACGGCTCGCCGAAATATCAAGCGACCCACTGACTTTTAACAATATTTCTTATGCACTTAACATACTTCCACAAATAAAATATTTTTATCTGGGAAAGTACTCGGGTTGCCGGTTATGACAGTATTTTTTTTGCCGCTACTAACCTAATTTGTTTAACAATAGGCCGTTAACTTTAACATTATAAAGATAATTGTTTCCATAACGAGACAGGCTATGCCCCATGAAAATAGACAACTGAAAAGTTAGGCCAAACGAAATGTGACAGGTCTTGCTACGTGCAAAATGAGTGTTTTTGTGTTGGAAGAGTACTTATTAACAAGGAAAATGCCTTTTAGGAATGTAGAAGTGCATGATATATTGGCAGTTTATTTTCAATGTTTGGAAAATGCCGTTATAGCTTCAAGAGAATACGTTTTGCGATTCCCTCGTAGAATATGCTACTCCAAAGAAGTATTTCAGCTTTTAGCCAGCCGCCAGTACATTCTGTAAGAAGACATCGCTGTGCAAGAACGGAAGATGATATTATAAATGTTTTGTTCATGTAAATCCCCAAATAAGTTTTTTTTATTTTTTCATTTATTTATCTTGTAGACAAAAAAGGATTTTATAACAATAGTCAAATAAACAAATAATAACTTAACCTAAGACACAACAGCAGAAAAAATCTCCAATAAAGAATAAAAACATTTATCTACTAATAATAATTTCAGTTTTTGTTTAAATTGAGATATTGTAATCTTATCAGTCTTGAGTTCACTCGATAAATGGTTATATATCTTAAATCCTAAAAACCTGGTGAATTAACTGTTATAGTATATTTTACAAAAGGAATTCTGATATCATAGCATTGTCTGGTATTGATTGTATATACAGGGTAGCCCATCGAAAACGTACCGCAAGGCATTACAGGGTAGTAATGAACTTTTCGGCAAAATCCAAAAACAGGTAAAGTTTGCTTCTGAGGGGGACAACTTTTGGCGCAAAAAGCATAGCAAAATCTTCAACCCCCTAAGTGGGGGTGCCATCCCCCAAATTTTTTTAAATGGGAATGGGGGTCAAGTGGGGGGTCATTAGAAAGGGCTTTTAATTCTCTATACATCGATTCTTACTTTTTGAAAATCGATCCATTATTTTAGAAAATATGCAGCTTTGAAAATACGAACAATATTTTTGACGAGAAATGCGAAAATCGATTTAATTTTACTTCAAAACTTACGGTATTAGCTTGGTAAATTCCTTCAAAAGAATTCGCTGTTTTTTTTTCTGATTTGCGAATTCTTTAGCCTGATTTTGGTGAGCAAAAAATTGTCCGCTTTTTGTTTCGTATTTAGATAGGCCACAAGAAGTTGCTAGATAACTGTCTTGTGACTTGTAGTTGAAGAGTACCAATACTGCCGAGTCTTTTAAATTGATTAATTATGGTGTACTCAATTCCAGAAAGAGTAGAAATTATTGAGCTTTTTTTCAAAAACAATGAATGCGGAAATCGGGTCGCCGAACTGTTCAACCAACGGCATCCTGAGAAACATGCGTCTGGAAAAATTGTTCGCGAATTGGTGGCCAAATTTCGCGAAACTGGCTCCGTTCATAACAAAAAGAGGCAGGTTGAAAATCCGGTACTAAATGAACCTACGGAAATAGCGGTATTGGGGCAAGTGGCAATGGATAGTACGCTGAGTACAATGCAATTGGCTACTGCGACAGGAGTGAGTCGTACAAGTGTCCAACGAATATTAAAAAAATACAAATTCCATCCTTATAAGATTCGGCTAGTGCAAGAGCTAAATGAAGACGATTTTGATCGTCGTTTGCAATTTTGCGAAATAATGACTGAACGAGCGATAAACGATAATTTCCTCTTTAATGTGTGTTTTTCGGACGAGTGTACGTTCTTCTTGAATGGTTTAGTGAATCGCCATAATTGTCGTTACTGGGCTGATACCAATCCAAGGATTTTCCATGAGACACACTCCCAACACCCCCAGAAGTTGAATGTATGGGCAGGTATTTTTGGAAATTCCATTGTAGGTCCTTTTTTCCTTCCTGGAAATTTGACAGGCGATATGTACTTGGATTTACTACAAAATGTCATCGACCCAGCTCTAACAAATATCATAGAGGACGACCCTGCTTACAATGAACACGAACTGATTTTCCAGCAAGACGGAGCTCCTCCACATTACTCGCTCAATGTGCGCAATTACCTAAATGAGACGTTTCCAGGACGCTGGATAGGACGAAGAGGTGCAATTGAGTGGCCCCCTCGGTCACCCGACTTAAATCCTTTAGATTTCTTTCTCTGGGGGCACATTAAAAGCAAAGTTTACAGCACTCCACCTGATACCTTGGAAGATCTGCGAGGACGAATCATTAATGTATGTCGCGAAGTAACACCGCAAGTGCTCCAGAATGTTCGACAACGGTTTGAAGACAACCTGTATCATTGTATGCAAGTTGGCGGACAACATTTTCAGCATTTACTTGACTAATACCGTAAGTTTTGAAGTAAAATTAAATCGATTTTCGCATTTCTCGTCAAAAATATTGTTCGTATTTTCAAAGCTGCATATTTTCTAAAATAATGAATCGATTTTCAAAAAGTAAGAATCGATGTATAGAGAATTAAAAGCCCTTTCTAATGACCCCCCACTTGACCCCCATTCCCATTTGAAAAAATTTAGGGGATAGCACCCCCACTTAGGGGGTTGAAGATTTTGGTATGCTTTTTGAGCCAAAAGTTGTCCCCCTCAGAAACAAATTTGACTTGTTTTTGGATTTTGCCGAAAAGTTCTTTACTACACTGTAATGGCTTGCGGTACGTTTTCGATGGGCTACCCTGTATATATCCTTATTGAGAATTAAAGACTCCTTATTTTTCATATGGAACACGAGTACTTTTCTCACAAAAATGACATTAATTTTGCACGAAGCAAGAGCTTTTCATAGGATATAGCCTGCCTCATTATGGAAACAATAATCTTTATAAATGCTCAGATATTTGGAATTAATAAAAAAAAATGAAACATAGCAGTTATCAAATAAAATCAAAATATAGCAAGTACTTTTTTTGGTATAGTATTACAATTTAATTTTGACTTGGACAATGTTAATGTTATTTAGAGAACTAATAAAGGAGGATGTTCTAGCACACTTCACTATTTTAGCAATAACTTGAAAACGAAAAAAAAATCGACCTCCTGTTTGTGTATTTGTTTTGCTTAATAAATGATACCATTTATTAAGCTATGAAAAAAAACCTATATTGTTACATTTAATTTTTTTAATAAACGGACAATTAAAAAACGTTTCTGATTAGCGTCGTTACCGTTGCGCAGAAAAATAATATTTTTATTCCAATATCATAAATATAAATTTTATTAATAGTTCTTTAAAATGAGCCATCGTTTATTGAAATCGATTAAGGCATTTAGAAGTTACGACAATATAAAAATTAAACAACTAAACATTTTATGATGATTGGTTATTTTGACACCACCGTGGGTAATGAATGTAAAATTACATAATACAAGTAAATTTACATTAAGCATGTTATTTTTGCTAAACATACCGTATACCAATAGTTTGATCTTATCTGATTAAAGAACTTATTCAGCTGTTCCTATTTATATTTTCCTTTGTCGCGGTTCCGATGATTAATCGATTGGCCAGAAAAAAGCTTTCAATTCGGAGAGTGGTTCTATTACGACTGCTCACCAAATATAACCAGGTTGCTAGGTATAGAAAAGACAGGAAATTAACCAGAGCTATACATCAGAGTGATATATTTTCCCTGAGTAATTTTGATTTACAAGTTGGAAGCGCTACATTTGATTTCGACGGCATATTTATTATATAAGAATATCAAGAAGCAGGTATCTAAAGGATTTATGAAAAATACGGTTAAATTAACATTAATGAGATGAAATTTTAATAAGTCACTTAATTGTGTGTTAATTAAAAATTTGTTTGTTTGTTCTTTTCTTATAAATGTATGTTGGTATGAATTTTTTGAAAATTACTGCACTAAAGTTTACAACTTTAAGTAAAAAAAGTATTTTATGGAAAAAAGCAATGAGGGCAGTCACATATTCGGAGATAGGCTGTTTTGGTGAAAATGAACCCATTTAAATTATGTTACTGTCGAGTGAGGAGCTTCGAGCTATTTCGAAAGTCAACAAGGTTTCAAATCCAGAACCAGAAATCGCCCGTAGAACCCGGAAAAGTTCAAAACACATCCAGAGGGCCGACTGGAAATCGAAATTTTCAACGATCTTTCAAATCCAACCCTCTGAACTTATTAATAACGCCTCTGTTTTTTTTATTTGTCTTGTTTTGTGTAGTTTTACTTTTTTAATTTTGTTTTAGTTTTTCTTAATTAATTGTGCATACAAATTTATTTTGTAAAATAGACGTACGAGAAAATTTAAAATAAAAATTGAATTTTTATTCGATTTTTTTTTTAGTTGTTTTATTGATCATCCGGTTAAAAATAACATAACTTGGAAATTAGACAAAATGACGGTATTAATGTAATTGAAACCAGAACTATTTGCGAATAGAAGTTTTTTTAATAGCTACATGAAATGTATTATTTTATACTAGTTTTCAGTTTCGTTAAAGTTGATTATTATAAAAAAACATTAAAAATGTGACAAAAATGTCAAATACATAGCTTCCACTGACGATTGTCCTCTTGAAAAATTCCAGGTACATTAAAAAAAATCATTTAATTATTAAATCGAAGAGAATTTGTGGTTTAAATCTACAAATGACCCCGTATATTAATAAAGAAGGGTAGTAGACACTTTTTAATGGTCATGAACTATCTAAAATTCCTTGAGACTCAGTCTGTATACACGCAATCACCTATTTATTTATTTATTTATTTATTTATTTGCAAGCTTATACATTGTTATGCAATTAAATCAAATAATATTTTTTATAATTCAAAACATTGTTGAAAATGTTTGCGAGCCAAAGCTAAAGCATTGAGGTTACTTAGGAATAACTAGAAATCTATGGTCGATAACAAAGAGGCTCTCATTAACCTAAAATAAAGGTGCTCAAGAGTCTCGCAAAAATCAATCAAGAACCCCAAAAAAGTGTTCCGGCAAAGAAATAAAGAAAGTGCTACAGCCACAAAAATTTAAAAATCTTGTAGTTTGATTATTCTTAAGTGTATTTAATATTTAGATTATTTTAGATTTAGATTTATGATTGACTATGGTCTAGGATAAGCTAGTGAGAGAAAGACAGGATGCATTACCTTGATCCAATTTCTCTTCCTTAAGATTGTTTTCCAAAAAATATTTTTTTAACTAATTTTTTTAGATATCTCCGTCACTTTTACTCACTTTGCAAACTACGACCCATGTTCATATGCAAGTTTTTGCTTAAAATAATTTGTTCTCATACTTCTTTGCACTTATTTCAGTAACACTCTGTATAGCAATGTTTTGTTGCTTTTTTGCTAATTCTTGTACCAATCTGGAATACTTCCTTACGCTGGAAAACGCTCTGTATTAGATATTCTTTTTAATGCTACAGTTGATCCTGTGATGTTCATACCTGAATCTACTTTGTTTTCTATTAAATTGAAACCTGATAAAGATATCAAGTTCAAATAGGTGAAACATGAGTAACCTTTGTAGTCGAATTGAAAATCGATTGTAGCACACAAAATTTATACACCTTGCGATTAGAGTTTACATAAATAGCAAAAAGAGCAAAATTTCGTCTACGACAATTTGTTTCAAAATGTAGGTGACACAGATATTTAATTTTTAAGTGCATTTCATGTAGTAACAAATTTAATGTCATTTTATTAAATTTTTATAGATAGGACTTTGTTTGATTAACTTTTATGTCACATAATAAACAATGTATCTTACAATTCTGTCGTTAATGTCGAACCTTTATCATGATCGTAATATGCAACCAACTCTTATTTTATTTCTATGTTATCATCGTCTACTTTTTGGCATTCAAGTTCACAACATCCTGTATAGACCTAAAAAAAACATTAGTTCAAATGCAATTAATAGTTTGTCTTTGATGAGCAATGAGTTCATCAGATGAGAATTTTAGGAAAATTTTTAAATTCGATTTGAATTTAATGCAGTATTGGTGATACGTGGAATTAGTGTCTCCCGAGTGTTTACTCCAATTTTGTACACTTTGTAATCTTTGAACCAGCCCCATAGACAGTAATCTAGTGTCCTGAAGTCTGGAGATCTTGGGGGGCAACTAATAATTTCTGCAGTGTTTCAAAACCTATTTTTTACAAGTAAAAACTGTTCATAATAAAAACTAATTACCAAACCCATTAGGAGGAAAAATGTTCTGTGTGTTAAAATGATTCTTTGTTGCAGGATAAATCATGGATGAAACGGTGTGGGCTCGTGACCATACTGAAGGATTCGTTCTCGGCAGGATAAGGGAACTCCTCGATGATGAGGTGGAGGTGGTTCCGTTGGACCATAAGTATCCTAAGAGAGTGCTACCCTTCAGTGACATCTTCAGAGCCAACGTAGAAAAGGACAGGGACTACGATGATAACTGTAAGATTCTCAAATTCTCTTTTATGATTTTCTTAAATTATTCTGTTTGTGTTTGCAGGTGAAATGATGTTTTTGAATGAGGCGTCGCTACTGCATAACATTCGCGTGAGATACTATAAAAACAAGATATATGTAAGTCGATATTATTATTATTAATTTGTAACTAATGAAAATTGAATTGATTTGGTATAATTACGAACAATACTTTAAGTGGGCCACCGTGTAACAAATGTTATTTACTTTTTGATAAGCTTGCCTTGACTCATAATCAACTATTTTTCACTTTTTTAGCAACAGGTGACTAAACCTTACAAACAAAAGCAAAGCTACACTCTAGAGTTGAAGGCAAAATTCATAGGAAAAATATTATTTTCATTAGAAATACCACTACCCACACTTTTTATTAGTTTCCTTATCTTTCATATATTTTGGGAACATTTTAGATTATATACAAAATTATCTCGGTTTATCAGAACCTATTATAAATGATTGAGGTACTAGACATCAAAGCAAATAATAGTCTATTTGCTGTACAAAAACATCCTTTGTAATGTACTAGTCCACCTGGCACTGGAATAATTGATATTACTGACGAAGAGGAAACATAAATATACACACAACATAATGCTTATGTTTGTATAAACAATTAGAACAACAATTGCATTTTTTCCAAGTTGTTTATTGATTTTTTGTTTGTTTTATGTCAATAAAAGTTAACAAACGTCCGCAAAATAATAATATTTGCTAGAAATGACTAAATTCGGGCGAAATTCAATAATATCGAAACGGTTTATAATCTTACTATTTGCAGTTGTACTTGTATTTTATGGTACTAATAAAGAATTATTATAAATGACAGGTTTACTGTTTAATTATTTGTTTTTTAATACTTTTTTATACAACTGAGTATAAATAAAAAACTCAAGAGTTTCATAATATCCTTCGATGCGAAAATTTTTATTGTAAATATAAAAATGCTGTTAAGAAATAGAATAATCTCTAATTAAATATAAATGTATGTATTATTATTAATTTTGACAGAAAAAAAAACAAATAAATACACCTAGATGTGTTTCTACCGTTCAATTTTCCTCGAAAATTGATTCATCTCTCGGGATATACGAGAACACACTGTATTCAATTTAAGTCGATATTTATAAAAATGAACATTTCCACCTAAAATATATTTTTTATTAATTTGGATAATGACAATTGAGCAACAAGACTGTACAGTGTACACCTATGCTGATAACCTGTGTTTAATCTTTCAATTAATATTTGTCTCACCAGGATTTAACTATTACCGCAATAATTTGTTATAAAGGATTATCCAGACCTATAAATCAAATCAGGAATTTGAGAGCAAATATGAATTTATTTACACTAAAGAGATAAATCACTTTGTAATGAAAAATTCCTAAGTGTGACCCGCAAGGATATGAATATTTATAATTACAAATAGCTTCTATTTTATTGGTTTTAGTTTTTACTGGGATATAAGTTATGTTGAAGTTAATTTGTTTTTTGGTATTTTTAAAAATGGGTCGATTATTCATTATTGTTTTCTTGTGCTTAAACTTGTACTTAAATAATAATTTTACAAAATAATATTTTTTTCACTACGTTATACAGGGATGGCCAGAAGTACGGAATAAAAATCATATCTTTTGAATGAGTTAATTTTTTTTTAAAATAATTAATTTTTCTTCAAGCCCCTAACCCCCAGCTACCGCTACTTTTTTTTTCAAATGGAAATATAAGGCATGAGGGGGCTCGTTGAAAAACTTATAGAAAACCGAATCCAGCCATACCAAATAAACAAGTTTTATTTTTTCAATAGCAAGGTTTTTAGGGTTGTATAAAACACCTACTTAACAAGTGAAATAAAATTTAATTAACTTCAGTGTTATCCTCCATGAATTTGCACAGAATAAAATAAAGAATTTGAAAATGTACCTACCACTGCTAACGCAAAAAAGAGATATTTTTTATGTTGCGTTTTTTTGGCACCACTTACTTGCCAGGGTTTCTGGTTAATTTTTCGCTTTAGCTGTAATTGGAGTTCGAAACGTTACTATTGTGTCAAATCAAGTTATTTACTGAATTGCAATGGTATTGTTGGAAAAGCAACGCATCGAAATCTTGATATTGCTTGGATGTGGAGACAAAATAAGAAGTCAGGCTGAAGTACGCGATTTATTTAATGCTAAATATCCCGAAAACCAAATCTCGCAAGGGACAGTTAGTAAAATATTTCACAAATTTGAGGAACACGGTACAGTGCAGACGGATGAAGCTACGTTTTATTTAAATGAAGTGGTTAACAGGCACTGCATTAGAACTTGTTGAAAATCCTCATACTTCAACTGTTTTATTGGCCCCTCGATTGGCCCGCAATCACGATGCTTCTCGAACTGCAATTCGAATGTTTCTGAAACAAGAGAAATACCACCCCTATAAGGTATGTCTTGTTCAAGAGCTTTTGGAAGACGAATATGATAGGCGATTACAATTTTGTGAGAAAATGATGAGACGGTGTGACGACGTTTTATTGAAATGGAGTGGTTAACAGGCACAACTATCGCTTTTGGTCCCAGGAAAATCCACACTGGACATGCGAATCGCATACGCAGCAAAAGTTAATGTATGGGCAGGTATCATCAACAACAGAATCTTGGGCCCATTCTTTTTTGAAGAAAATCTTACTGCTGCACGCTACCTGGATTTCCTAACATTTGACCTGATACCTGCTCTAGCTGTGATTTTCCCTCATGAAATTGATCCAGATATACCGAATGAAAGAATTTGGTTCCAACAAGATGGCGCTCCCCCACATTTTGGTATTGATGTTCGAAGATACTTAGATGAAATGTTTCCAAATCGCTGGATTGGTAGACGGGGTACAGTTGAATGGCCGCCAAGATCCCCCGACTTAACACCCCTGGATTATTTTCTTTGGGGATATTTGAAAGAAAGAGTCTACCAGGACAGACCGGATAATATTGAGAATTTAAAGAACAAGATTAGGGCGGAGATGCATAATTTACCAGCTGAAGTCATTCAGAATGCTGTGGACAGCTTTTACTATCGTCTTGGAGAATACCAAATAGTGAATGGAGGACGTTTTTAGCATTTGCGACATTGAGTTTATTTTTTTAAATTATCTAGTTGTTTCAATTTCTAAATTAAAAAAAGCTTGCTTTGATTGAAAAAATAAAACTTGTTTATTTGGTATGGCTGGATTCGGTTTTCTATAAGCTTTTCAACTAGCCCCCTATTGCCTTCTGTTTCCATTTGAAAAAAAAGTAGGGGTAGCTGGGGGTTAGGGGGTTGAAGGAAAATTAATTATTATATAACTGAAAGATGGGAAAAAAATCAAAATCAGTTAACGTGTTTCGGCGTTTTAAAAAAATTAACTCATTCAAAAGGTATGAATTTTATTCCGTACTTCTGGCCATCCCTGTATACAAACAAAATATGTATGAACCTTGATTGGTAGAGTTATTGTAACGACTAATTTCATTACAATTTATCTGTTCTTATTCTTAACCTGTTTTGTAATTATGAATACATAAATAAAATATCTCTTTACTTTTTTTTTTCAGTCATATGTAGCCAATATCCTAATCGCCGTCAACCCTTACAAGGAAATTCCAGCTTTGTACTCCTCAGACACGATAAAGAACTACAGGGGTAGATCCTTGGGAGAAAAACCCCCGCACGTGTTTGCTATCGCCGACAAAGCCTACCGCGACATGCGCGTCTTAAAACAGTCCCAGTCTATCATAGTTAGCGGTGAATCGGGGGCGGGCAAGACGGAATCCACCAAACATCTGTTGAAATACCTCTGTGATAGTTGGGGTGCCGAGGCCGGTACTCTCGAGCAAAAGATATTGGACGCAAATCCGGTGCTCGAGGCGTTCGGTAACGCCAAGACCACCAGGAACAACAACAGTTCCAGGTTTGGGAAGTTCATAGAGGTGCATTTCGATAAGACTTTTAAGGTTGCCGGCGGGCACATTTCACACTATTTGCTGGAGAAGAGCAGGATATGTTCGCCCCAAGGAGACGAGAGGAGCTACCACATTTTCTATATGCTGATGGCTGGAGCCCCAGAGGGCTTGAGGCAGTCGCTGGGGTTGACTAAACCAGACGATTACAATGTGAGTATAACAATTATTTAAGAAAGTAGGCATGTGTCATTTGATCGAACGAGTTTGATTAAATAGTGTCTAGAGACAGCTGATTCTCTTTGTCTTGAGGCTCCGGTATGTGCGCTTTGATTCTTAATAAAAAATTTAAACTGATAGGTTAGGTCAGGATCGTAATCGTAAAAATGATTTCATTAAACATATTTCTGGACTACGTCACATGAGAAACAAGCATGTAGGGAGCCTCCAACCGAAGTAAATTTTCTCCGTTCCCATTGCCGATAATTGTGGAATAGCTAGATCACTTCTAACCTACACAACGACATCAAAATCACTCCGATCGGACTATCCCTGCGCCCAGCGGTGGCGACCGAACATTTGCTATATTTTGAAAGTTTATACCTCCCTATACATAGACCATTAGATTCTACATACTTTCCTAACATCTAGCGTTACACTACCGATTCATTAAACATTTCAAATATTAAAAATCATTTTTTTTTTTAATTCAATTATATCTTCATACGTGGTATTCTGAATCGGGTCCAAAATTGGCTCATAAAACAGTTAAATTGGATCCAGGTATATAAACAATCACTTGACAGGAAATTGTTTTGCAGATATTGTAATTTAATATATAGTCTAGGTAACAAAGAAAAAAATAGGGTAAAACCTCCGAATACTTTCGGATAGATCCTTAATGTTAAAAATATAAAATTAATAGTTTCTTTGACTTTAAAATATTTTTATAGCACATATATTATATGTAGATAGAACTCTTCAATAGTTTATGGTATTATAAATAATTTATTACAATATTTCAACCTTTAAAAACTATCCCTAATAACTACCCCTAATAACAAAATATTAAAAAGAAATAGTTTTTAACAGTTTGAAATGATCTGATAGTACAAACAGAATAAATTAAATTCTTTTACCTGTTTATAATACAATTTATAATTTATTGCATTGTTAAAAACCCTTAAAAACCACCCCCAATGACAAAATGTAATAAAACTAAACTTTTCTACTTTTGAATATTTTTCGTATATTTTTTATTTTTAGTTATTTTCAAAAATATGTTATTTTTTTGGAATTAAAAAAAATTTTTTCAATCAAAACGTAATATTTTAAAAAACATGCACTCTATACTCTGCGGTTGAAATTATAGAGAGTGACTCATCGCTAGCTTTTGGACTAGTAAGGGGGATGAAGCGTGCCGGGAACGAAAACCCATTGCCGTGTCTGCGTAAAAGGCAACAAGATATAGAAAATATTGAAAAAAGATAATAAAACTTAACATCTAATATTTTTTACTGTTTGCTATAACCGGCACTTTGATCCATTTTAATTATTACAGCATTTTAAAACGTCCCAGTTGTGTTTTTTTAATTTATAAATTTATTATAGCTATGGAATTAGACCCCTCGTCTACGCTTATGCTATGACGTTTCTCAGGACGGGTAAATCAAGTCCGTTTATACCCAACTAAAAAAGCATTTCCCTATTCCCTACCAAGTGCAAAAGACAGATAGAATATAGATCGATGTTCAGTGTAACTCAGTCTATAGACGATTATAGATATAGATAAAGATAAATAATATTGAACCGTATAAAAATCATTTTATATTTTATACGCATTATGGTAATAGTGTTTCTATATTATGTCTGAGTCACTCTCTATAATTTCGACCGCGGAGCATAAACGGCTTAAACTTGTATAATATATTGTTAGCACATAAAAAATGTAAATTGTAAAAGGATTACCTTTAATTTTAAATCTTGTGAAAAATTCAGCAGTTTTTGTACTGATTTTTTTTCCGAAAAAGCGAATTAACAGTTTTATTTTGATCATACTGTTAATTTTTATGCTAATGACTTAAAGTCAAGTTCACATTAAAGATTAGTTCTTTAAAAAATGTTCTGTACATTTTTCTTGAAACATAGAATTATTTTTAGTTATTTTACGTTAAATGCTTCCAATTTACATAAATGAAAAAAAAAAACTAAATCTTTTTCTTTTTCTATAAGCTTCCTTTTCTTCGTTATGTTTTTTCCAGAGAATGTCTATTTTTCGAGTTATTCGAGAAAAACTACTGAAATACTTCTTTTTTAATAAAAAATTTACATATTCAATCACCAATAACTCAGAAAATATTGACTTATCGAAAAATGCTCATAAGATACTTTTTGCTTAAAATTGATTGCTTTATCGATTCCAGGGGTTATTTTCAATATTTTATTTTTCACCCCCTAGAAGGGGTGGCTTCCCTGCAAAAGCGCTCATCGGCACAACATAACTTTTGTTTCTTGAGCTATTTTCTAATTACAAGTTTCACGTCAATCGGTTGTATCTGAAAGAATTTGGAGGGGAAACCCTTGGTTCCGTGGATTAATAAGAATACATACATGATATATTTTGGAAATTATAAATGTATCCAAAATTAATAATACGCATCATGTAATAATGTTATCAAATATTGATGGTTTTTACTTAATTAAAGTGATTTGTTATTAAAATATAAAAAAAATGAAGTAACTATTTTATTTTTTAAATTAAAAAAATGTGAATATGAAATAAAAAATAATTTAAATTAATTTAATATAAAAACAAATTAATTGAAACCTTAAAACCATTATAGATAAATTAAATTTGGCAATTTTCTATGGATAATTTCACTAAAAAATTTCATTAAGACCAATCAGTCATCTATATCCAATTCATTTTAAATGTGCGTCATTCATTAATCACTTAATCACTTTTAATTTGAATTAGCTGCTCTTGAACTATTAGAAATGTAGGAATGCTAGAGAAAATTAAGTGTACAGTTTTCCAAAAACGGTATAGCTTTTTAATATGTAATGGTTTCCCATAGTTTTTTTAATAAGTACTTGATTTTTTGATATGATTGATTTTATTTTATTATTTTTTTAGTTATTCTTTTTTAATTTGAATGTTTTCTGGTTTTCTGGTTAGTACCAATAGTTCTATTTACTGGCCGGTTATGTTACCAGATCTGAAACCATATAAACGTAACTAAGTCTTAAAATCCAACAGTTAAAGATATAAGAAAAACATAAGATTAAATAGCAAAGATTTTATTAATTCTCAATAGGAAATTCAATGTCATTGCAATAAAAAAATCAGAAATACGCCACTGCTTTGGTGGTTTCAAAAAAGTATCGCCGAAAAATTGTTAAATGTTCCAAATATAAAAAACAAAACTTCGTCATTCGATATTTCAAAAATGAAACATTTGCAGACTTAATTCATATGAATTCTTTTTATTATTTTTAGTCATGCATATATATTTTTTTAGTATTTAAAGTCAGCCTGCACCAGATATTTCACCACATCGGCCAGCGAAAGGAAACTTGGCTCAGGCCAAAAAAGTGCTGACCACAACAGTAAAGGACCCCTCAAAGACATCCTCCTAGATGACATGGGAGATTTTACAGAACTAGACAAAGCCCTGTCTCGCTTGGGAATGTCGGACGGCGAAAGACTGCAGATCTACACAACTGTCGCCGCGGTTCTCCATCTCGGTAACATTGAATTCGAAGATAACCCAGAGGACACGAGAGGAGGCTGTAGAGTGGCAGCTAGCAAAGAGAAATCCTTGATAATGTCATCTAAACTTCTCGAGATTGACCCCACCGAACTGAGGCAAGCTCTGGTTGCTAGAGTCATGCAAAGCAGTCGGGGGGGTCTGAAAGGAACTGTGATTATGGTGCCCCTTAAGATATATGAAGCTAATAATGCCCGTGATGCCCTTGCCAAAGCTATTTATAGCAACCTTTTCGATTATATTGTGAACCGAATCAACCAAAGCATTCCGTTTCAATCTTCTAGTTACTATATCGGTGTGCTGGATATCGCTGGATTTGGTAAGATCATTTTTTTAAATCAGTTGAAATATTACCTCGCCAAATATGAAAGTGCAATTGCATGTCACAGTTAATCACATCAGTCACATGTTAATTAGTTTTATGTTTTATTGAGAATGTATTCTATTTAATTTTAGATGAGAAAGAAAATAAGTAAATTTAAATTTTTTCCAGAGTTCTTCACCGTTAATAGTTTTGAACAGTTCTGCATTAATTACTGCAACGAAAAACTGCAACAGTTCTTCAATGAAAGAATATTAAAGCATGAACAGGAATTGTATAAAAGAGAAGGTCTGAATGTACCTGAAATTACCTACATAGACAATCAAGACTGTATTGGTGAGTGACAACAATAATAACCAGTTATAAAAAAGCATTACTAAAATCAAGGAGTTTTATTCCTATCCAGATTAATGCAGAACAAGCAGGAAAATTACCACAAACAACTATTAAAATTGAAAATTTGGTTGTGGTTATTTTTCTACATTTTCTTCGCTGGCAGTGGTTGTTAATTATTTGATTTTAGATGTGATTGAAACTAAAAACAAGGGCATCTTGACCCTTTTGGATGAGGAATCCAAGCTCCCAAAGCCGTCCTACACTCACTTCACAGAAGAAGTTCACAAGGCCTGGCCTAAGGAGTACAGGTTGGGCCTGCCAAGGTCTTCCAAACTCAAGGCACATCGTAGTCTTAGAGATGACGAAGGATTTCTGGTCAGGCACTTTGCTGGAGCTGTTTGTTACCAAACTGTAAGTGAATAAATAAGCTTGTTTTTTTTTCATAATTTTCTCTGATGGATGGGCTAATGCAATCTTCAAATAACTATTCATACTATCAACGAGAGCATATCCAGTGTGGAGATATGCCATGCATTGTTATCAAATCTCATCTTTCTTGATTCATATACAAGTTTTTTCATAATGTCACAGAAGTTTAACATTGAAGATACACAAACACATTGTATCATTACTAAACACTGAACTGATTGAAACTGACTATTGTTCTATAAATATTGAGGTTGTTGGGTGGAATGACTTGGATAATTTCTTTTTAGAAATATTTTATTGACAAAAACAATGATGCCCTCCATGCCTCCTTAGAAGGCATCATTCAAGACAGCAAGAACAAGTTGATCCAGACATTGTTCTCAACGTCAATGGCACAAAAGGGTAAACTGACCTTCATCAGTGTCGGCAATAAATTTAAGACGCAGTTAGGAGAACTTATGGAAAAATTGAGAAGCAACGTAAGTTAATTGTTTTGTTGCGTCTATCCAAAAATTTCATTACTTCCTATGTACTTTTAGGGTACTAATTTCATTCGTTGTGTGAAACCAAACAACAAAATGATTGACCAGCAATTTGACGGCGGCTTAAGCTTGATGCAGCTCAAGTGTTCCGGTATGACGACCGTTCTGGAGCTTATGGAACACGGTTTCCCGAGCAGAACGCCGTTTGCCGACTTACATGCCATGTACAAAGACTATCTTCCTAACGAACTGAAAGTTCTTTCAGCCAAAACATTCTGTCAGGTAAAATAGCTAGATTTTTTTTTAAATCGATAGGCTATGAAATGAATCGTAAATCGTCGAATACTTTTCAGGCGATGTTCCACAGCTTGAAGCTTCAAGACAGGGATTTTAAGTTTGGAGTGACGAGAGTGTTCTTCAGACCGGGAAAGTTCGCGGAATTTGATAAAATCATGAAATCGGACCCGGAGAATTTGAAATCCATAGTGGCTAACGTCAAGAAGTGGTTGATAAAATCCAGATGGATGAAAGCACAATTCTGCGCACTTACCGTTATAAAAAGTAAATTGCATATTTTTTTACACAGTAATGACAGATAGCACAAAATGATTCCCTTGGAGGGAAGAAATATTTTTCCTGTGCGTTTGGCTGGGTGCAAAACAAATAGTTATGGAGTACTTTAGTTTTTGACGAAATTTCTTTTTTTTATAAGATGGGGGGCTTTTTTATAGCGATATTGAAAATGGTGAAATAGCACAGACTTGACCATACATACTTTTTTTTTAGTTTCTGGGATATTTGGAAAAAGTGAATTCAATATTTTATTTTATTTTTTATGTCAGAACTACAGTAAAAAGAAGAACACTTCTTGGTCTCTTTTTCTGTGCTTGTTCGTAGATATGCCAGTTTTGTTGTCTGATGTTCCATTTTCAGTTTACCATCAGCTACTTATTTTTTTTTTAAATAAGACGAAATACATATTTTAGAAATATTTTTAATTTTTAATGTTACTTTTGGCTATTTAATTCCATTTCCGACACATTTCAGTCATCATCAAAAACTTTTTGAAAACATTTTTAAGTAAGACTCCCCCCGTTCCTTCCCACTCCCCCTTCCTTCCCCTCTCCCTTCCTTCCCCTCTCCCTTCCTTCCTCCTCTCCCTTCCTTCCCTACCTCCCACCCTACCTCCCTCCCTACCTTCCTTCCTTCCTACCCCACCTCCCTCTCCCCCTTCCTCCCCCTCTCCCCTTTTCCATCCCCTTCTCTCTTCTATCTCTCACTCCCCTCCCTCTCATTCCCCACTCTCCATCACTCACTCTCACCCCTCTCTCTCCACCTCTCTCCCCCTCCCTCTCCATCTCTCTCCCCCTCCCTCTTCATCTCTCTCCCCTCTCCCTCTCCATTACCCCTCTCCCTCTCTTTTATACTAACACACTTCCATGTGCTCAAAAATACATGCACAAATCACGCTTTTTCCTTCCTACCCCACCTCCCTCTCCCCCTTCCCCCCCTCTCCCTTTCTCCTTCTCTACCCCTTTTCCATCCCCTTCTCTCTTCTATCTCTCACTCGCCTCCCTCTCATTCCCCACTCTCCATCACTCACTCTCACCCCCCTCTCTCCCCCTCCCTCTCCATTACCCCTCTCCCTCTCTTTTATACTAACACACTTCCATGTACTCAAAAACCAACAATACATGCACAAATCACGCTTTTTTTTAATGTTTTCAGCTCATATCACTAACCTTCCACAATGACATCACATTTTAAAGTTATTCCATAAATTTTTTTTAGTGAAAAACAATATCGCATTCCGCAAAAAGGCTCTTCTCATCGTTCAGAAAACCGTCAGGGGCTACCTGGTGAGGAAGCAACACGGGCCCAGAATAAAGGCTCTGAGAAATATCCACGCATTAAGCGGGAACCTGCAGAAGGTCGAAGCCAGCGCTGCTCAGCTGAAAAAAGATAAAGATAGCATCACTAACCAAATAAATCAGCTGAAAACTCAGTTCGGCTCTGCCATCGACCGAATTAAGGTAAGAATAAAAATTTTTTCGTCTACGCTTTGCTTGAAGCAATCGCATTTTTTTACAGAGTGACGACAAAATTAATCCAAAGGCCGCCCAAGCTTTGTATACCGACTTGGTAGCAAAAGTAAATCTACAGATGGCGGCACTGCAGAAGAAACTACAGGAACAAAAGAACGCAGAAGAGCAGGAAAGGTTGAGGAAGATACAAGAGGAGCTGGAGAGGCAAAAGAGGTTAAAGGAAGAAGAAGAACGTAAGCAACGAGAGGAGGAGGAGAACAGGAGGAAGAAGGCAGAGATCGAGGCCAGGAGGAAACTCGAGGAAGAGGAAAGGAAGAAACAGGTAATAATTTCAACCTATAAATATTTGATAACTTTTATTTACACTTCAATATAAATTTATGCAGTGTTTCTATATTTCTTATACATGGAACTACCGCATATTCTTAGGATCGTGTTACATTTCGCTGCCAGAGGGTTAATAAACTTGACAATTTTTCAAAAATAATACAAACTTTAGGTAGAGATAGGCTTAGATTGTCATCGATGTACAAGGAATATTGGGACACCCTGTACATGTTGACAGAAAACAATAATCGATCTCCATTGAACCGCAATTTTAGGAAGAGGCCGACAGGAAATTGGCCCTTGAACTGCAGCAACAACAGGAAAAATTGGCACAAGAAGAGAGGCGCTACCAGGAGCAGCTTGAACAGGAACGGCAGGACCGTGAGTTGGCGTTGCGGCTAGCCCAGGAAAGTAACGGCCAACTTGAAGAGAGCCCACCCATGATCCGCAAGTATGCAAAAGTTTATTCGGGTTTTGTTTACGTTGTAGCTTCCATTTTCTCTCCTTGAGCCTCTTTGTATATGGTATAGCAAAAAAAAAAGTTAAGAGAATATATATTAGTTGCTAAAATGAAAGATTTATGAAACTGTTATTGTCGCTTTGTCGACGTTTTGTGTACCAAATTTTTTTATTAGCATTAGTCGGGTGCTTTTTGGGAATGCATAAAATATATATAGGGTGATTCAAAAGTGTTGAGTCGCTCCCACGAGGTCTTCCTTTAAATGTTTTTTTGCAATAATATTTTTAAAAACATTTATTTATTTTTTTTGAGAAAAAAGTCCATGGAAAATTGTGAAACAAATATTTTGAAAAGATTTTTTCTTGTAATAAATAAAATTTAATGATATATGAAGGATTTTGGTAACATATAGGGTGTCTTGATTTGTAAGTGTTCTTATGCTTTATCCATGATGTGTCTCGTAATTTATACTCGAATTGCCATTGGGCGAGTCCGGCATTGGTAGACCAGTCCACCTGATGTAGAATCGACTGCGGCGCTCTGGTCATCAAAGCAAACTTGTATTGGTCCACTAGGTCGTAAATAATTTTTTGCATAGGATTCTATAATTAGTTTGGTGTCGAACGCCGTTCACTTGGCTTTGCCAGTTCTTTGGTATATGTATTATTAATTATTAGTTAATATTAATATTTGTTCATAGCGTAACCAATAAAAGGTAATAATTATTAAAATAAATGTTACATGTAGTTATCTAGTAATTTAGCATGGCTTTCTGGAGACCCATTGAAATGGATGATAACGAAATAACCTGGGAAAATCCCCAAATAGTTGAGCCAGTTTTTGTCCAAAGCATCGAAACAAATTCAGATGTTAAAAACAAAGATTTACATGTACCAAGTACTTTAAATATATATGAATGTTCGAAAAGAGAAAATAGTGAATAATGCGATAAAGAAATTAGGAAACGGATTAGCGAATTAACTAAGATATCAAAAACGACAATTTATCGCGTAATTAAAGAAGGAAACATTATATTCATGGTACAAAGAAGAAATGGACAAATACAAAATTTAAGAATATTGACGATTTTATCAGGGATGTATAAACAACATAAAGTTCCTACTTTAAACATGATTCGAGATAAATTTAGCGATTATCCTGATTATAATTATAAATCTTTAGATATTTTATGACATGTTTTATTACAATGCGATTTTAAACATAAAAAACTTGATAATCGTATGGTAATTATGGAATCACGACGTATAGTTGCACTTCAGGAAGATTATTTACAAGAAATTAGAGAACATCGTCAACTAAATAGGAATATAGCTCAGAATATAGTATTTCTAAACGAGTCAGGGCAAAATTTTTCTGGACGCCTATGAATTCCGTAAAGTTTATGCATTAAATGTTTTTATGCGGTTCCAACTGATATCGTAACGACTATACAATTATGCTATTTTTTACTCATTTATTTTTTCTGAATTAATTGATCACTTTGTACATTCGTAGCATTTGTCTTTCATTTGTTTTTTTGTTTATCGCTTTATCGTTTAATGGTCTGTACACAAAGAGAATTATAATATTTTTCATAATTAGAAAATTAAACGATTATAATGAATATAATTGAAGATAATTTATACTGAACTTCCCAAACAAAATACAAGATATTCGTATTTAGTGGAATAAAAAGGAAAAACATTTAAAGGAGGATTTTTGATTGAATGTAAATGCTTTATATTTGCAATCAGAGATGCTAAGAGAAGTTACCTGTAACGAACAATCATCGAACTTAAGGATCAACGAATTTTTTAATAATTATTTTACACTTTTATAGTTTTTTAAAATCATTACTCACGCATCACCAAAACTCATTTCATTCATTTCCCTAAGCTCTAAGTATTATACATCCAATGTTTTGATTCCGTCTTATATACACAGAATGTAGCATCCAATATTTTAACTGAATAAAAATCTCAAGAAAATCGTATATCACCTGTGTTATTATTTAAATAGATACTCGAGGAGGCTTACGATACTTTCTTTTTGTTTGTGTATATATTGTAAAGATTGTGGTGGTAGTTTTTATGTCAATTTTGTCAATGCTTCTTGTTTCCATGATGCAGCGGGGGAGTAGAGCCGGCCAGACAGTCCTTCAAACTCAACAGGTACATATTTTTTTATTCTGTTGGTATTAACTGCGGTGAAGTGTAGCGATTTAACTCGTTGGATTTACTTTACTAACACCTTAGTTTTGTTGGAGACCAGGCGGTTGTTGAACATTGGGTTAAGACCTCTTTTCTATGATTATAAACGGTTACATTCAAAGCATTCTCCTTTGAGTAGCACCGTCTTTGTATTTCAGTATGATTCACACAATTTTGTTTGCTTTACCAAAAATTCGATAATCATATTAGACATTTCTTTAAGAAAAAAGCCGACAGCTTAATTGAATTGTTAGTGTCCTTTGCTAACAACAAAATTTCATTTCTATGGAATATACAGGATGTTTGCTGAAGTAAATACAATTTTTAAAATGCAGTGTTGGAAAACCACGTCATCTGAGGTTAGAGTATGGAACAAGAGATAATTACGTGAATATCGTGATTCGTAAACTTTCCAAAGAAGTAAAAAAATATTGAAAATAGAAACATTAAACTAAACACAATTTATTTAAACAAATAGGTACAAAGAAGACTAAGAAAACGTTACAAAAATAATAATAGTATGAATAAAAATGGACCATCTAAAATGGTTCAATATAATAAATGATTTTAATTATAATAATGAATAAATAAATATTGTACTTTAAATATGGTACTTACCAAAGCAACAAGATTTTTGCATGTATCGAAATAATATTTTGGTGTTAGCATTCGACATGTACAATTTAATTAAGCTATCAATTTTTTTATTAAAAAAAATGCTTAATGTAATTTTCCGCCTGAAATTGAACAGAAATAAAAATTACATAAGACAGATCTTATTAATTATGCTATAAGTAAAATATATTACTAATTTAATTTTTCATATTAATCATATTCTAAAAAATTTTAAAAACCTCAAAAGATACCTTTTTACTATTTTATTTTTATCGTTGGTTGGTTTTATTTTAAAATTATAAAAAAATTAACTGTAAATTATAACAAGAAAAGATGGAAATAAATCGATGTTCATATACAGGGTGTACCAAATTACATTGGCCAAATTTTATCTGATGATAGAACTTCCCAAAATAAAAATAAAAATGTTTCCTTCCTATGATGCACAGGGTGTTCATATTGAAATATATGTATGGTTTATAAATATTAGGGTGGCCCAAAAAAAACCTATTTTTTTTTCGTGTCTTGTGAAAATATATTAGTTTATCGTGTTTTAAGAGCCCCCTCAAAAAATCTACTCAAAAAAAAATTTTTTAGGGGTCGCTCAAAATTTTTAAATATTTCCAAAATTGTCAAAAACTTGTTTTTTTTTTTTAAATTTTTTTTCTCGTTATTTTATCATTTTTTAGCTTGAAAAAAATCTCGATTCTAAAAATTTCAAATCGATATTTTAATTTCTAAAGGTCACTCATAATTATTTTAACTTTCAAAGTAGTGTACCTAAAATGTTTTCGAGCGACCTCTAAAAATAAATATCAGCGAACTAATAATTTTTTTTATTGAATTTGGTGAACAAAAGAATAGAAACAAATCACGAGACACTTAAAAAATTTCTTGACGAAAAATTTACTACTGCACTGTATCAAATATTTATAATTTTTTAATTTTTTAAAATTTAAGTGATTTATTTCTATTCATTTGTTTGAAAGTTAAAATAATTATGAGTGACCTTTAGAAATTAAAATATCGATTTGAAATTTTCAGAATCGAGATTTTTTTCAACCTAGAAAATGATAACGAAAAAAAAAATTTTTTAAAAATTCAATTTTTGACGATTTTGCAAATTTTTAAAAATCTTGGGCGACCTCTAAAAAATTTTTTTTTGAGGGGGCTCTTAAAACATGATAAACTACCATATTTTCACAAGAAACCAGAAAAAAATATTAGTTTTTTTTTGACCCTAACAAATATATTCAGAATTCCTAGGGATGGTAGGTATCTATCAAACAGTAAAATGGAAATTTACGAGTACTTCACTTTTATCTTTAAAAAATTAATACTGTGAATAAAGTCGTTTATGTGTATGCAAAAAACCAAAATTATAAAATTTTAGTTTCAAATCTGTGAAAAATGTTACATCAATGTAGAGGAAAATGTTATCTAGGCCTTCCTGATTTATTCTCAATGATTATTACACATAATTTTGTCTTAAAAATGATAAAAAAAAATACCTAGGTTATTTAGACGCTTTGAAAATATTAAAATAAAAACATTTTTGTAAATTTCAATTCGAAAACCCTGTATTTCGAAAACTAAACATTTCCTAACATATTTATGGTTACTTTTTTATATTGAGAAGTTCGATTGTTAGGTTGTTTGGCCTGTGCAATTTGTGACACCTTGTAAGTAATGTTACATTAATTTAGTAAAATACAGATTATAAAAAGTCAAATATGAAAGAACAAATTTTGGACTACTGCTGAAAAGTATGCAGAATTTCGTATACAGGGCGAATCATAATTACGTCTAAAAAATTATATCGAAACTTTTATGTGAGTAAATCGAATGAATTTAGAGCACTACAAAAAGTTATATTGAGTTAAATATTTAAAAGCGCTTTAAAAATGTAGCAATAAAAATTCATGTTTTGAAAATCAACTAACCACGTTTTGAAGGGTCGATATTTTGAATAAATGTTATAGTTTAGTGCTTCATTTTTAAAGTAATAAATTTTTTTTATTTGTTAATTTTGTCCTTATTTTGATATATTTTCTGATTAAGTGAATAAATCACATAAAAATTAACAATCTGCATCTGTTTAAGGAAGAATTTTTGTTCTGAGATATTTGGTCATTAGCTTTAAATAAATGTTTTACATCTATAATGGCTCACCCTGTATACATACTTTAGAGAAAAAGATAATGTTATTTACCAATTTTGCTGATTTTGAGTTATATGAAAAAGCATGTTTCGTACTTTACTAGTAGAATATTTGAAAATATTGTATGTATATTTCATTCTTCATAGTATATCGTAATTTGGTAAACACATATTCTACTACCACTTAAAGCTGGTGACGGTCTACCATTAAAAAAGTCATTTCAACTTTTATTATTCGTACTAATTCGTTTTTTCGGCCATACTTTAAATAATTTTTAGCTGTGAACTTTTCACTTTTTTTTATTTATTTAAAAAAGTGGAAGTTGGCCATTGGTATTTTTTGATCTTTTGATTGATCAAAATAGTATAATCTGTTAAAAAAAGCTGTAGTGTTTTGTGTATGTGTGTGTTTGTGTCCACCTATCTTTTCATAAGCATTATTGGATGTTGGGTTTTAAGCAGGGAAGTTGGTTACAATCCTTAGATTTCTCAAATATCAGATTATTAAGAGAGAATTTATTTTGTTACTAATTTCAGATTGTTTCTAATATTTTTCTTATTACTATAATTTTTTTATTATTAGCCTTATACTTTAAAGATATTAAGCTAATCCAAAATTCTAAAAATGTCACTAAAACTTAAATGAAATCATGATCATTTGATAAATGCGTATATGACGCTTTGTTCCCTTTTTCTTGGACATTTGTTTTTAAGACCAGGAGACCACAACTTTAAAATTTTGAAAACAGTTTTATTATTTATTTTATTAAAAAAATATATACTTACTCTGTGTATCAGCAGAAAATAATCTTTAATTTCTTAATAATCTGACATCTGCGAAACTTAGAAGCCTTATATAATATTTTTTCATTTTTCCTCATATTTATTAATTTAAATTATAAATCAAATCATTAATGAATATACTGGTGTCTCGGTACTAACTTCCTCCTGACTTTGAACTGCTCCCACAGATCCGAAGCGGTGAAGAACCAACAAGCCAACCTTGCCAAGAGTAAATACGACCTTTCCAAATGGAAATATTCGGAGCTGCGCGACACGATCAACACGTCTTGCGACATTGAGCTGCTGGAGGCTTGCCGTCATGAATTCCATCGCCGTCTCAAGGTGTACCATGCCTGGAAGGCAAAGAACCGCAAGCGCACCACCATGGACGAGAACGAACGTGCCCCGCGTTCTGTGATGGAGTCTGCAGCGAAGACTCCTCGGCTGCCTCAAAAAGCCATCTTGGATAATAATACCCAACGCTACTTCCGTATTCCGTTCCAGAGGCCCGGCGGTGATCAGAGCAAGAGGGGATGGTGGTACGCTCATTTTGACGGGCAGTATGTCGCTAGGCAGATGGAGCTGCATCCTGACAAGGCCCCCATTCTTCTAGTGGCAGGTAAGTGGGTTGTAGTTGCAATTGTCACAACTTTTACGACATTTTTTGTGGGATCTATGAAAATATAAGAGAAACATGGTTAAATGGGGAAAGTTTTAGAACATTCGTTACTAATTTAATTACTATTAAATTCACAGATTGGCTGTGCACTTTCCAGATATGTTGTAAAAATAAAAATTAAATATAACATTTTCGGAAATTTACTGTAATCTTCTGGCTTCAAGAAACTATCATTACATTTATTTTTCTCTTATGGCTACAACATTCCTTTATTCTATTAGTCTGAAACATCTAATACATTTTTTTTTACTTGAGAATCATCATCATATTTAATGAAATGGGATTTTTATAGCATATTAAAATATTAACAGATAAAGTAATAGATACTTACTTTTTAATACTTATAGAGAAACTATAATAGTGAAAATCCTGGTATTTAATATTAATTTGGTTAACATTAATTACAGGTATAGGAGATATAAGATATAACGAAATCTATGACTGCTTCTCAATGAAGCCCTAGACATTGAGTAACAGTAACCATTCATAGATGTACCGCTTTTTTTTATCTAGCTGTGTTGTATTACAATGTTGCCAACTTTAGCAATATTTTGAGATAGCGGCGATTAAAGGCAAATGTAGCGGCTTTTTGACAAAGAGAAGTAATAATAAAATCAGAATTATGTTTAATTTTCTAATCCAATGGAAATGTTGTATTGGGATTTGATTGTTTTTTTACTTAATCTGAGATTTGTATGCTATGCATCAAAAATCACATCACCTTGTTGCTAATTTATAAACGCACATTCTTCTATTACTTTTGTATCATATGTCAAGCAGGTCCAGGTCAAGCCATAGCTGTGTCTAGTCAGATTTGGGATTAATATTAATATAAAGATTTAAGTCATCAGTCTTATTGGTCCATATCGCTAATAAAGAGTAAAAAGCAATGGGCCAAGTATCGAACCTTGCGGCACACCAGGTGTTTGATTTAATCCAGTGAGAAATAAACCTATAAAGCATGTGTCATACATGGGATCTAAAATGTCATTGCTGCTCAACACCTAAAGGTGCAAAACATTGCTTTGTACCTACTAGTAGTACCTTGTAGTTACTAGATTTTTTAGGACATAACAATAATAAACACTATTAATTGTCTTTTTGGTACTTTATCGATATTTTTTTTTGCTCTTAGGATATATTGTTGGAAAACTAGGCAAATTCTAAATAAGATAAAATCATGTTGAGCGCTGAGTCTATAACAAAATTCTTCGTAAAAAGTTAAATATTTTCACCCAGTTAAAAAAATTCTTGAAAATAAAGTTACAGATTTTGGAAAATATGACATTTGTTTTTTTTCCAACATTCAAACTTAACAGCTAGAGCTGATCTGTGAAAATAATTAACTTGGCAGTAAAACGATCCCTATTTAACTGTTTTTTTATCTTTTATAAATTTCGAAATTCCAATACTTGTTTCACCAAATTGGTAATTTCAACTTTAATAAGCAAAGCTCTTTTTGTTACTGAGTTATCAGGACCACTAATTAATCTGAATTATTTCCGACATAATCTATCAATGCGATATATTTTAGGAAAAGACGACATGCAGATGTGCGAACTGTCCCTGGAAGAAACCGGTTTGACAAGGAAACGAGGTGCTGAAATATTGGAAAATGAGTTCAACAAAGAATGGGAGAAAAATGGTGGAACGACCTACGTTCGACCAGCCGATAGGAAATAATAAAAATTTGGATTCACATATAATTAAGCTACATTCCTTTTCTCTTCAAGACTTCAAGGGGCTTTTATTTTAAATGTTGCAATTATTAGCTTTACAGTATTATATAATAAAGTTATGTAATGTAATTCCATGAGAAAAGTAAATTTATAAATAAATTATTTATCAGTTTCTATATTTTTTCCTTCACCTTTTACTCAAAAACATTATTGTCTCTAATTTCTGTTTTGTTGGTTATTCCATATAGTTTTCATTTTTAATATTTTGACATTTGTGTATTCGTATCCTTACATTTTTTTTAATGACCTCATCAAATAGAGGGTTAAATATTTATTTAGAAGTGACTGTGGTTCTAACAATTTTCATCTTAACCCTTTCGCTGCGCAATACGTCTGAACGTAGCTACCGCGCCGTGCGCAATTGTTTATCGCGTGCGAATATATACGTCTGGAGCAGTTAGACCACTTATAGTTTTACATTATGTTGTGTTAAATTACGATTTGCGATAAATTTTACGATTTTATTTTGAATAAAATACAGTATATGTACTAAATAGAAACTGAAAGAAACATGAACAATCTTGGTACTATTACCAGTACCTCTTTCCATAAAAATATTTGTCACAATCGGTATAAGCTCGCCCGCAAAAATTCGCCTTACCAATTGCAATAACCGAGTCACTATGCGCACGGTTGCAAATATATACGGTTTGAGCAGCCTGATCCAATTTAACTATTCATGCGAATTTATCCGTCTGGAGGCCCTATAAATTTTTAGCGAATATATACGTCTGGAGCAGTGAAAGGGTTAAGGATACAAGAAATAAAACCTTTGCAGTACGAGGAAATATATATTTTTCTCATTCAGTTCTATACATTACTGAAAACTATTTATTTAAAAAATATAAACTACGGCACAATAATTATATAATTTACCTATTTAATTAATAACTAAGCTCACATGCTGCGGATTTTCTTCTTTTCTTTATACAAACTCTCTTTTTGAACTACAAAAAAGTAAAAGAAAATATATGTAATTAATTATCTTTTAAAAAGTCAATACTAATATCAACTTTACACTCATAATTAGAGCTCAACTGTCAGTAACGACATTAAGAAATAAATAATTTGTCCATTTTACCAGCGTCTTTATTGCAAGTGAAAGTTGAACCTTAGCAACTACTTGTATCATTCAAATGCTTTCTGGAATAGTCTCCAAAAACGTACATTTATCAGTGAAAAGTGCAATATAATTTAAATAAGAATGTTCTACAAGAGACGTAATACTTGCATATAAAATATTGATGTAGATCTTTCACAGTATTTAATCCACATAAAAATTGTAATGTATTACATAGTTATACAAGGCTTGGATATATTTTGTCAAATTTTTCGGTTCTTGCTGGTTCTCGGTCACTAGGGAATGGATATTAAATTTAAATTAAATCATGCCTATTTTTGACTACCATTATATCATTAAATTTTAATATTGCTCCACATCCAATTTTCGGCCACCAAAACAAGCTACTAGTAATCATTTTCCAATTCTTATTCCTATGGCAAAAAAAAGGTTTTGTGTGAGCATGTGTTCGGTTATTTACTTTTTATTTTTTAGTGGTCGCAATAGGACAAATCGTTCTTGACAAATCAGATGTCTCTTTTTTCATTCTGTGAGACGCTAGTGACCTTTAGATGTAGCATGTGAAATACTTACACCAAGAAGTGACAGTATGGGTCCCTCTACTTCCCGATCTCTTCGGTTTATTTACGCACTGAAGTGTCAAGCTCTAATTTTTTACTGAACGTTTCAAGCAAAGCAAGAAATACAGTAGTGGTCTGTTAAAGACATATTTCGGTATAAGATGATATATCTGTGATAATATATAAGTACGTATATTATAAAGAATATTATATACAGATCGGATTTTGCTGTACTTCTCCATTTGTAAGTGGATGTATGGAAATTTACTAGCCTTATAATTCAATGATATTGCTCTTCGCTGAATGTGCTTGAAACATCCAGTAACTGTTAAATATAACTAAAATTGTACTCCAATTTGTAAAGTTAAATATATGCTTGTCAAGAGATTACAATATAAATAAATAAATTGTACGACTTACTGTAAGGGTCAAATCTAATAACTTCCAATTTGTCTCCTAATCGTTCTCTGATTTTGTTGAAAGTATGACCACTAACAACACTTTCCATTTGAACCATAATATGTCTAATAAAGATACATTTTTTATATTAATACCTAAAGTAACCATACTTTCATTACTTACTTGCTTTTTACTCGTTTTAGTAAGATATTGGTTAAAAACATCTTTATTATTAATTAAAATTGTTAAATTATTTCAAATATTATAACCTCAAATCTCATATGTAATTATAAGGGCCTTTCGATTTGGCAAAAATAATAGCTATTAGCTGCTAATAGCAACTTAGAGTTACTCTGAACTGATATTAGTTGCTAATAGGTACAATTTTTGCCAAAACGAAAGCCCCCATAACCTCACGCTCACATCTCATGCCTAGATAAATGATACTAATCTCATGTCAAACCATTTACTTACTAATTTTTAAAACAAACAAAATATAAATATTACCTAAAATATACAGCTAAAACAGCTGATTTAAGTTGAAGCCAACACGCATGCACCAAGTGTCGCCGTCGCCTGAATTTTATTCTGAATGGTCAAATCCGTGCAGACTTTCGTGCCGAAGTGTAAGTTGGCTAGCAAATTGATTCTGAATGCACCTTTACTTCTTTTTTAAGCAGTATAATCAATCGGGCCGTGTTCTTTTATTCATCATCTCGATATGATGGACTCCGTAGAGCCAATAAAAGATTAGAATTTTTTTAAACAGACCAATATCGGGTAATTATTTAGTATAGTGGGACCCACAAAACATATAATACAAGAAGGTCGTTTTCATAATACCAAAATCGAAACACCACTGACATTAAAAGACAACAACTGGCTCCCTCACTGTGTCTGGCCGCCCAATAAAATGGAACTAAAGATAGCCGAGACGATAATGATGATTACTTTATTATCTACCGCCGGTAAAACAGATGCCAATTTGCGCGGGCTTCTGAAAATACATTCTAAGGGTCGTATATGACACTATACTAAAATTAGAACTAATTTCAGTAATTAATTAAGAACTTTTTAATCAGGCATAGTATCATCCACAAATTGCAACAAAAATGTTGCAGTTTCTGTATGATACTATGCAAGATTAAAAAGTTCTTAGTTAATTACTGAAATTAGTTATAATTTTAGCATAGTGTCATACGACCCTAATACTACTTCCTTTTAATATTAAAAAATATATACGATATTACGATTTATAATGGTAAAATCGTATTTTACTCGTTTAAATAAACATAAAAAAAACTGCAAAATTTATAAAACAGTATTTATTAGCAATTTTAATGTGGTTATTAATGTTATAAAGAGGGATAATCCCCTCGATTCCAAATCATTGAGGCTAATTTCTAGCCATGGAATAATGGCGCGGTTATTAATGTTGCATACAAACAAACAATTCTATTCACAAACTTTATATTTTCTGTTAAACCTGTTTTCTAAACACACAAACAAAATGGAAAGTTGACGGAGAAAAAACAATCTTTTAAGAATATGAATGTTTTGACATCATAAATAAATAATAAATATTTTCCTTTTGTGTGTAAACAAACATAACCCTTTTCACTATATTTAATTGGAAAACTCAATTTAATATTTACTTACCTTTTTGCCAAAACTTCCAATATTTTTCTCATACTTACTACAAATACATAATATAATCAAGAAAAACGTCATGCTAAACAAACGTGAGTCGTGAATTTCAGTGTGGAAAAGTTAGTAAAAAATTTAAAGACACTAGATTTTACATAGTGAAAAAACTTGTAACAAACGTAACAAACTTAAAGTTACTTCCTTTTCCTCACCCCGTTCTTCGTGTGTCTGGACAAGCTCCATCCCCTCCCTGTTGCGAATCTGGCAATGTTAGTTGCACAGCCATGGTGGGACCCTCCCAAATCTTCACAAAACTTTGTCTACTCCCCTATTTTCGATGTTGCTGAACAAGAATCTGAACTTATTTTTGTCGGTCGAACCCAGTTTTCGAGATAAAAAATTTTCAAAATTCTAACCTGGATATTTCAGATAACACTACGTAGAACTTAGATATGTAGTAGAACTCTGTATATTTTATGTCTCTTTCAAAACATCTGTTATGAACAACTCAACTCTCAACTCTCATTCATATCTGTTCATCCCACAGTTAGTTACTTTAATTTTATCTATTAAATAGTTAAATACATATTTTTTTTAGTTTTAGTTCAAATTTGGGAAAATGTGTTTTTTAAACAATGTTGATTGTTTATTACAGATGGTCTGAAAGCTACATAAAATATAGAGTTCTACTTAGTGTTATCTGAAATATCCAGGTTTTGAAAAATTTCTTTCTCGACAACTGAGTTCGACCGCACAAAAAAAACTTCATATTCGTGTTCAGCGCCATCGAAAATAGGGGGGTAGACAAAATTTCGTGAAAATCGGAGAGGGTGCCACTATAGTAAATAATTATCCAATATCGATGGAATTCATCACATTAAAACGAAGAATAAAAGAACACGGCCTCATAGTCAGACACAGTCACTGATAATTCATATTACTGAGTTGGTAGTTGACGCGGGTGGGGGCAACGCACTATCATTAAACGGTACGCTAAACATTGAATTTACACAATAGCTGCTTTATTTTAATTATGCACAGAAGAATAGTTATACCTAAACGATATTTAAAATCAAATCAAATGTCAACAGTAAAGAAAATCCTATTATTTTCGTAATTAGATAAATGAATCTAGTTGGTGTTTGTCTGATTCTGATTCACCCACTAAACACGAAACGTAAATGAAATGTTGCAAATGAGATGTTTTACTAAACATTTGAAACATTAACTAGAAACGTTTCTGTTTCATTACAGAAATGTAGCACTTGAAAACTTATTTAGTGAAACGTAGCCGAAACGTTACAATTGAAGAGAGTTTGAAACATTACTCGAAACATTCCCTTTCGATCTCGGAAACATAACAGACGAACAACCCTTTGCTATTTTTGCTTATCTTATGGAACATTCGGCATTAGTTAAATTTTGCTCTCAATCCCCAATCCTTCTCAAGCGTTAGTTCATTTGCCTTTGTTATATAAAGACATAATTAGAAAAAAAAATGTGGTAGCATATTTATAACACAAGTCTAGAAAAAATGTATGTTCGTGACTTGCGTAGACTGCGCGTAACAGCCCGAGTTTATTTGTTTCCCGTGTGTCGTTTCAATTCGTATTATGTTAGGTTAGGTTTGCGGTTTGTCAGTTTGCTTGGTTTCGTTGTTATTCATCTTTACTTTGACGCTATTTTATGTGATAATTTGTAGTGTGTGCAGTTGTGGTTATTGTAAGGTGCATATAAAATAATGAATATTGATGCAAAATGTTTAAAACGATATGTGTAGAGATTTCCAATTTTGCGTCACATCTACCTAAATATAGTTATACCCACTACCTATTACAGACAAGAGGACAAGGGACAAGAACTAAGAAAATGGAACAACAACTATACGTTTCGATATAATTTGAAGAGCAACTACTTAGTCAGTGAGAACTATTTGAAATATGGATGAATCAAGTGAAATAGACGTCATTTATTTTATATTTTGTACAAATGTTTATATTTGTTTATGTGTATAGGCATGCTTAAATAAAAGAGTTTAGGTATACCTACAGATATTTACTTTGTCAAGATATCATTTTGTATCCTTATTTCTGCTGTATAATTTATTATTATTAAAAGGATATATGTAATATTGACCATGCGTAGAAGAAATTATAACTTTATATTATTTTTCAGTAATGTTATTTGTTTTTCATGTACCTACCATTTTAAGATTCATAATCATAACTAACTTTTTCTAATTATCAGTTCGTCATTGTTACCATATTCATGAAGGTCTCAACATTAGAAAATTTCCATTTCAGAAGCGTATTTGAACTATATAAAATGTGTAGCTTTTTTTTAATGCTTCTGATATTGTTTTGTGATATTTTTATTTGTACGATGAATGGCAAAATTCATAATCCATATTAGAAACTTTTTTCAGTGGCTTCTCAAAAAGAAAGAAATTCTTAGTAAAAGTTGCCGCATCCCCAAACTAGAAGAGCATATTTATTTTTTTTAATATACAATGTAACTTTTTTTAGTTCGAATTAAGTCATTCACAATACAAATAAAAATATCACAAAGGAGTATTAGAGATATTTAAAAAAATACTCACACTATTTATACTATTTCAAAAACGCTTTTGAAATGAAAATGATCTAAAGTTGAGAGCATTATGAGAACAATATGGTAATAAAATTATTATGTTACTCAAACATTTCTGAAAATATACTGAAACGTAAAACAAAAATATCGAGGGCATAAATGGAACATAAAAAGAATGTTACTGAAACCAATTTTTTGAAACGTTTCATTGAAAACGTATTTTGGGGAGGACATCTTGGGCTTCTAGAATGTTACGAGAAGGTTGCATGGGTTTTTTATGAAACGTTTCAAGAAAAATGGAAACGTTTCTGAAACATGTCAGAAACTGAAAAATGTTTAGTGGGCAGTGATCGTGATTCAAGCTGAGAGCAAAAGAAAACGGCTAATTTATATATTTATATTTATTTACTAGTTTTTTTTTGTTGTAGGAACTTATTTCCAATCAATTTTTTTATACTAAAGCATTACAAAGACTTTTTTAAAATTATTTGTTAAAGAAAGGAAGGTAATTATCAAATTCATATTGGCCTAAAACAGCACATCGTCAATGTATTTAATTTTGCTATTACTTTTTGTAATTTTTAGAAAATGATATTGAAATTAGATTCTTGATAAATAAAAGAAGAATCGGTTATGAAAATTCCCATTGTATAAAATTTAATATTTTTGCAATCCATTATTCAGAATTATTTTTTGACACGATGATGCTTATCTGAAAAGTAATTTTGTATGTACTTTTGTATGTTTTTATTATACAGGATGTAACAAAAATCAACGTACAAACTTTGGAACTATACAGAATACCTTAAAATAATGATAGTTATTTCTGTAATTTCTGAGTAGGTACGTCAACTTGAATAAATAATTGAGTACAGTTTTTTTCGTATGTAACATTTAGAATTTATTAGTTTTATAAACTGTTATAACAAATTAGTATACATATTTTTTAATTAATATTTAAATATATTATAACTAAATAGTACGTTTTAAGCAGGTTTAGTTACAACCACATAAAATAAAATAAAAATCACTCATTTTTACAAAAAAAAAAATAAAATACAGTTTAAAGATATCGCAGTCAATTATTTTGGAGGTACCCATCCCCCAAAATGTTTCTCCAGTTCCTCCGCAACTGCCAAGCAGAGGCGGTCTTGATTAGGAGCAGCCATAATCTAAAAAATATATATAATTATCAGAAGACGTTAGATACAAGAGAATACATTTTATATACAGGGCGTCCGACAGCTTCTTGAGTGAAAATAAACCGATTTAGATCAAGTTACCTTAGTGCAATGCATTTCCTTAAAAAGTAACCTGTTTTAAACAAAAAAATTTGTTGATCTATTTTTTTTAAAGGTATGGTACTTTTTCAAATAAAGGACCCCGCACAAACCTTATGGAAAATGGCTTTCGGTCAAAATGGCTGAAATTGAAATATGATATAGCTCTCACCTTCCTGAGCAAAAGTTGTCATGTGCCCAAAACGATCCTATGAGTAGGTTTAAATAACGAGCGTTCAAATAAAAACGTGGTCAAGTTGGTTCTGAAAATTTGGACGTAGGGCGTAGCGTATAGCAAATGAACTTAAACGTCATCTGTCAAAGCGCTATATCGCCGCTATCAATTTGAATATTTTCGTTTTAAAAAGCGTTTAAAATGGTGTTTTCTCAAGAACAAAAAGTGTTTATCATAGAGTCCTACTTTAGAAATGGACGCAAGATTGATGGAATATGGAAGTATTCTATTGAGGAATGTTTCATAGAATTTCAAAATCAATTTCCCGGCGTTGTTGAGTACAAAATTTTTCAAAGTGCAGTTCAGCGTTGTGTTAATGTTTTTCGTGAAACGGGCAGTGTAACAAGAAAAGAAGGAAGCGGCCGACCTAAAAAGCGGACTGAAGAATTAAAAGAAAATGTCCAACAAATAATGGAAAATGCGCCAAGAACTTCTGTACGTGTTTTATCA
>NW_019416550.1:581222-582333 GCF_000390285.2 Anoplophora glabripennis | reverse complement strand
GTTTAAAGATATAGAGCTTTGAAGCTAACGATTTCATAGCACGGTGCTGAATATAAGTGCAGGATAGGTGTATGTATATCTCCCTTTCTATACATGGTGAGTCAGTTTTTTGTAGACAAACTTTAACAGGAGATAGAACACATGTTTTTAAAAAGAAAAGTTCCTATAAACATATGTCGTAGAAGCCTTCGTTTCCGAGATACATGCTGTTGAATATAATTATTTTTTTCTCGAATTTTCATTATAACAAACGAATGCTTAGATTTTTTTCATGTTTGGGGGATAATGCCTATTAATTAAGGGGCATAATACAAGCGATAAGAATGTTCAAAAACTTGCACAGTGGCAGAGTGGAGGGGGTGCCAAACCCCTTTCTTAAACAGAACTTCTACGCCAATGACTATTTTTAAAAAAACTGTTATTTTCATTATCTACATACAGTTTAACAAAAACAATATCCCTTCTTCTGTTTCGAAATTCCTGTGCGTTTCCGAGTTATTTTGATTTTTAGTGTTTGATGTGGTATTAAATTAATTTATTGCTTATCAATTATCGGTTAAATACTTAATTCTTTCAACAAAACCTACCGAAATATGGTTTGTTAAGGATTCTGAAAGGCCGAAATCTCTTATTCTTTATATCTTTCCAATATAGTCAAAATAAATGTTTGTTATATCAAGCCATATTCAAATACAAGACTTTTATAAGTCAAAATCTGTTTAATACACTAATTTTAACAATCCTTATTTATTATGTGCTGCGTAAATACTAATGTACTGCAACTAAATTACAAAAAAAACATTGGATGAACATTGATGTTAATGTTTATGGAGAAATCTTTAGAATTTATAACAATATTTAATTAACAACTTCTTAAAACTTTTTGGCAACTGCACAATAATGTATTGTATGTATGTAATGTAACAGATTTCAACTTATAAAAGTCTTGTATTTGAGTATAGCTTGATATAACAAATATTTATTTTGACTACATTGGAAAGAGATAAAGAATAAGAGATTTCGGCTTTTTAAAATCCTTAACAAACCATATTTAGGTAGGTTTCGTTAAAAGAATTAAATATTTAGCCGATAATTGATAATAAATAAATTA
>NW_019416550.1:571923-577639 GCF_000390285.2 Anoplophora glabripennis | reverse complement strand
AAAAAAAATCAAATTTTTCATTTTTACGAACGTTACAGGGTGCTCAGAAATGTAAATTTTGCTCCTTTAAATTTTTCTGAAATTTTGATTAAGCGGTCCGGAAAAACCGTTCGATAGATCGATCTGCCCATTTACGGAGCTTTTGGGGGTACATCGAGGTGTAAAAATTCGTACAAGCATTAGACTCTCCATCGATATTAGCAAAGATGCGGTCGACTTAGCAAAACAAGTCAAAAAGTCACTTTTTTTCACTTTTTTCAAGTTAATGTCGAGGATGAAAGAAAATTTTTTTCTTCCAAGAACGCTACATAGCCTTGTAGGAGCTTTAATCGAGATTTAGAAACTGCCCGTCAATTTTCTGTCCGATCATTAGTTGCTGAGATATAGATGGTTAAAGCCAAAAGGATGCTTTTGTATTCGTAGTCGAATATCTCCGGGTCAAATTAACGTAGAGAAAAATTTAAAAAAAGAAATTAAAGCTGAATGAATAGGCTATCAAGTCCATATCATGATTTTTGTGTAAAAAATTTTTCCAAGTCCGTGGACCGAGAAAAAAAACGCAAAAAATTGAAAAAAAAATTGTTTAGTCTTATTTCTTAGAATTTCGCGATGACTTTCGCTCCTAAAAATTTTGAGCTAAGAAATCTGGAAACTAGACATTCGGCGCTTTAAAATGCTTATTTTAAAACCTTGATACGACCATTTTTAACTGAGATACAGCACTCTGAAAATTCACTAAAAATTCGAAAAATTTTTTTGCTCCCTTAATTGTTTGCAGAAGTTTATTTGAACCAAGCGTTCTGATATTGCTGACAATAAATTGCGAAGAACTTGGATATATAATGTAGAGACAAAATTAAGTTCAAAGGCGTTGTCCATCTCCAAAAAGGTACGTACATAATCTTCATCTGAAAAGCTTGTGGTCATCGATTTTGTGACCAAGTAGGAATTAGTTTTGATGACAATGCCTTAACAAAATTACCTACAACTATTAACCAAAAAAGTCTTTCTCTGTACCGTATTGTCCAGATTTGGCCTCGTCTGACTTGTTATGTTAATTTCTTATAGGAATTTATTGTATCAATTTGATATTCGGGTGCCTGACAAAACAACCAAATATGTACGCATAAGGTGAAAAAGGTGTCTGTTGTGTTTTAACGTTCTATTTGTGCATATTATGGAATTGTCTAAAGTAATATGAAAATGTACATATGGAAACGCTTCTAAATTAACACTTCCTGATTTTCGTTTTGGTTCTAGTTAATTTAATTGACACTCCGTTTCGCGGAAGGAATTCGTTTCTATTACGATAGGATTTTCTCTTGTTTGTTTAGAACGTACATTATGAGATGTATGTAGTTATGAAGACAAAATGTGAAATCTACATGTTTGTGCACTGGATTAATACGGACGAAGGTAAATTCCACATATATGGAAATTTGAATGGAAAAATCATTTGATATTGGGATATCTACCTCCACCTTCACAGTTCTATAAAGAAATTACTGTTCACTAAATTACCCAATTATACTCTAATTCAACTATCTCTTTAGATCTTACAATTGTTTTTGGAAATAATTATGTTATCGTATATCATTTAAAACACACTGTATATCTTTTATTTGTGACCCGTGGTGCGAAAGAGTCTTATTTTGAGCATTTATTCGAAGTTATAATAATAATAAATGCAAGTGTTATTAGTGAGAGAAATGAAATTTGTCTTTTTGTCCTTAATAACACGGGCACACAAAAAACGAAAAAAGTCCAAATCCAAGAGAGCCACTTATCATTTCCGAAGGAATTAGATGCGCTGAACAGATCCTGTAATCAAAATTCATGACTTGCCGATGATTTTCGAAGAATTTTTAGGTGAAAGCGCTCCAATATGGGTTAAAACTGATTTTTTCCTAAATTTTGGGCTAGTTTTCACCCAAATAGTAGATTTTCTGAGAAATATCAAGGTCATTTTTACTAATGACATCGTGTTCAACGTCTCAAAATACTAGGGAAATGACTTGGACTAAATTTAGGAAAAAATCAGTTTTGACCCATATTTGGACCAGTATTCACCTAAATAGTGGATTTTCTGAGAAATATCAAGGTCGTGGGTAACTTTTACTAATGACATCGTGTTGAGCGTCTCAAAATACTAGAAATATGACATATTTGGAGGAAATTTAGAAAAACATCAGTTTTGACTCATATTTGGACCAGTATTCACCTAAATAGTGGATTTTCTGAGAAATATCAAGGTCATGGGTAACATTTGCTAATGACATCATGTTCAGTGTCTCAAAATACTAGGGATATGACATATTTGGAGAAAATTTAGGAAAACATCAGTTTTGACCCATATTTGGACCAGTATTCACCTAAATATTGGATTTTCTGAGAAATATCAAGGTCATGGGTAACTTTTACTAATGACATCGTGTTGAGCGTCTCAAAATACTAGGGATATGACATATTTGGAGGAAATTTAGAAAAACATCAGTTTTGACCCATATTTGGACCAGTATTCACCTAAATAGTGGATTTTCTGAGAAATATCAAGNCGTAAAATCCTTAACAAACCATATTTAGGTAGGTTTCGTTGAAAGAATTAAATATTTAGCCGATAATTGATAATAAATAAATTACTTAATTTAGTACCACAACAAACACTAAAAATCAAAATAACTCGGAACCGCACAGGAATTTCGAGACAGAAGAATTTGTTAAACTATATGTAGATAATGAAAATAACAGTTTAAAAAAAAATAGTCATTGGCGTAGAAGTTTTGTTTAAGAAAGGGGTTGAGCACCCCCTCCACTCCGCCACTGTGCAAGTTTTTGAACATTTTTTATGCCCTTTAATTAATAGGAATTATCTCCCAAACATGAAAAAAATCTAAGCATTCGTTTATGTTATAATGAATATTCGAGAAAAAAAATTTATATTCAACACCATGTATCTCGTAAACGAAGCCTTCTACGACATATGTTTATAGGAACTTTTCTTTTTAAAAACATGTATTCTATCTTCTGTTAAAGTTTGTCTACAAAAAACTGACTCACCCTGTATATATGGAGAAAGGGACACCTATCCTGCACTTATATTCAGCACCGTGCTATGAAATCGTTAGCTTCAAAGCTCTATATCTTTAAACCTACCCATAGGATCGTTATGGGCCCATGACAACTTTTGCTCAGGAAGGTGAGAGCTATATCATATTTCAATTTCAGCCATTTTGACCGAAAGCCAATTTCCATAAGGTTTGTGCGGGGTCCTTTGGTAAGTATAGGAAATTTTATTTCCTTTATGTTGGCAGTTAAATTTACATTACATTAAAATACAACGTTCTCTTTCACAGGCTGTGATTGGCGTAATTTTTCACGAGATTCTAGTTAACCAACAAGCGATCGCATTATCTCGAGCGTAAACGTAACAGTTTGTTATTGTTCATTGTAAACGAATAGTTAATATCGTTGAGGTCAAGATTTAGGGAATTTTTGTTAACCCTGCAATGGTGGATGAAAGTTCTGTATAAGTAGTCACCTGTATTCCAACGGGTAAGCCATTTTTGTCAAGGCCGCATGGTACACTTGTGGAAGGGCAACCAAATGTATTGGCAAGTATAGTGTAAGCAGCTGTCGTCGTTAAAAAGTAAAATTGGTTGTGTTTGCCAGCAGTGGTGTACGCACTGGGATAAATAAATACACCATTATCCCCCAAAGAGTCCTGTTCAATAAAACGGTTTTTTTAAGTTTAATTTATATTACGATTTCATATAAAAACTTACTATAAACGTCTTTTTCAGTTGTGCAAATTCCATGGTTCGATCGGAAACAAACAAATCATATATTTTATTTACTAGTAAATAGTGCAACAGATTCGGCGTATATCGGGATTGACCAAATAATGTTTTTATAATTTCTGTAAATATGTTATCGTTTTCCTAAAAGAAATAAATTTATAATCGTTTGAAAGTATTGTTGGTTACATGTGATGGAGAGAATAAATTTTTTCCATTTTAGACATTTTAGCAGAATATTTAAATATCTAAAAAAACACTTACTCCTTTTAGGGGATCTGGTAAGTCCTTAATATTAAATATGTGTTTACCGCAACAGTTCAAAGTATACTTTAATTCAAATTTATGATCTTTGACTTTAACTCCACATTGGCTGCTTAGATATTTCACGGCATCTTGTACCGCTGCTTTGATTTCGCTTTGGACTCTCGTCTCTAGAATGGAATCCGTACCTTCCATGAAGAAAACGTTTATTTTGTTGAGATCTACCTAGAAGAAATGGAGATAGAATTAACAAAGTAGAAAAGTTAATGAATTTTGGATCATCAGAAAACACTTCTGGCATTACTAAAAATTGATATCCAAGGTGGACAGTTACCTACTTTTTGATTTAACTTCAATTGTGTGGCTTGTTTATCGCCCACTAAGATTTTCAACATCAACTTGAGATCTTTGGCGTATCTAGACATAGGTCCAATAACCAAACAACTCTTAAATTTCTCATCATAACAGTAGGGAAAATGGCCTTTTAATGAGACAATCCCTGAAAAATAGATTATGTGTATATCTAATTAATTTATACATACCTTATGTTTATTAGTAAGGAACAATAATAATCACTTGGTGATAGTTAGAAACTTGAAATCACTTACTTGCAGTTGGCTTGTGTCCAAAAATTCCGTTGTACAGTGCTGGAATTCGGATAGATCCCGCAATATCGGAACCAATTCCGATAACAGAAGCTCCAGCTCCAAGTAAAGCACCCTGAAATATATTTTAATAAACTCTACAATTCTAGAGTAGGTAATGTTGCAATATACTTAAGTAGTGAATTCTTCAAAATAAACGAAAATACAATTATTTGTCTATGAGATATATTATTTTCTGAAGGTGCACCAAGCAACTCACCTCTCCCCCTGAAGAGCCGCCGCTTGTACAAGTAGTATCGTAGGGGTTGTTTGTGTAGCCTGTGATGAAATTGCTTGATTCCAAGCAGCAGCACATTTCGGGCGTGTTCGAAACTAGCAGAGGAATCGCCCCACTGGTCTTCAGTCTTGCAACAGCTTCTCCATCACTTTCTGCCTTATACCCACAACGATTCAACATGCCTACCGCGTAACTAAGGCCTGGAAAATATTTGGATATGGTATAAGATGGAATAAAACTGATTTTTTGCTGATTCACTTTCTTCTTTCCTTTTTTTTTGGCAATATTTAAAGTACTGATTCGTGATTATGACATTTGTTATACCTATTGCCTAAATATTACTTATTTCTGGCATAATTTTAGTTTCTTTGTTTGCCAAGTGTGAAATATGAGGGAGCTTAACAAATTAATTTTTAACAATGAAGATTGATTATTATATTCAAGTTAAATATTGGTTAAGATTTGCGGTGGAGTCATCAATCTTCTGAAGGCGATACAAGAAGAGGCTTTCAGACGCAACCAATCCTGATGTTGGCAGGAGTTTGAAGGTAAATTGGTAAGAATTAAATATAAACTTCTGCAAACAATTAAGGGAGCAAAAAAATTTTTCGAATTTTTAGTGATTTTTCAGAATGCTGTATCTCAGTTAAAAATGGTCGTATCAAGGTTTTAAAAAAAGCATTTTAAAGCGCCGAATGTCTAGTTTCCAGATTTCTTAGCTCAAAATTTTTAGGAGCGACAGTCATCGCGAAATTCTAAGAAATAAGACTAAAAAA
>NW_019416550.1:483543-567599 GCF_000390285.2 Anoplophora glabripennis | reverse complement strand
TTTTACTAATGATATCGTGTTCAGCGTCTCAAAATACTAGAGAAATGACGTATTTGGATAAAATTTAGGAAAAAATCAGTTTTGACCCATATTTGGACAAGTATTCACCTAAATAGTGGATTTTCTGAGAAATATCAAGGTCATGGGTAACTTTTACTAATGACATCGTGTTCAGCGTCTTAAAATACTAGAGAAATACATTTGGACAAAATTTAGGAAGAAATCAGTTTTGACCCATATTTGGACCAGTATTCACTTAAATAGTGGATTTTTTGAGAAATATCAAGGTCATGGATAACTTTTAATAATGACATCGTGTTGAGCGTCTCAATATACTAGGGATATGACATATTTGGAGGAAATTTAGAAAAACATCAGTTTTGACCCATATTTGGACCAGTATTCACCTAAATAGTGGATTTTCTGAGAAATATCAAGGTCATGGGTAACTTTTACTAATGATATCGTGTTCAGCGTCACAAAATACTAGAGAAATGACATATTTGGATAAAATTTAGGAATAAATCAGTTTTGACTCATATTTGGACCAGTATTCACCTAAATAGTGGATTTTCTGATAAATATCAAAGTCATAGGTAACTTTTACTAATGATATCGTGTTCAGCGTCTCAAAATACTAGAGAAAAGACATATTTGGATAAAATTTAGGAAGAAATCAGTTTTGACCCATATTTGGACAAGTATTCACCTAAATAGTGGATTTTCTGAGAAATATCAAGGTCATGGGTAACTTTTACTAATGACATCGTGTTCAGCGTCTTAAAATACTAGAGAAATACATTTGGACAAAATTTAGGAAGAAATCAGTTTTGACCCATATTTGGACCAGTATTCACCTAAATAGTGGATTTTTTGAGAAATATCAAGGTCATGGATAACTTTTAATAATGACATTGTATTCAGCGTCTAGGGAAATTACAAATTTGGACAAAATTTAGGAAAAAACCATTTTTGACCCATATTTGGACCAGTTTTCACCTACATAATGGATTTTTAGAGAAATGTCAAGGTCATTGGTAAATTTTACTAATGACATCGTGTTCAGCGTCTCAAAATACTACAAAAATTATATATTTGGACAAAATGGTATGTGGGACAATTGGGTTTGGACTGTTTTTTGTTTGTGTAATCTGTATCTTGAAACAGAAATGTTTATTTTAATTTTTGGTGCAGATCAAATTGTGTCATATCGCCTGTACAAAAATGATTCTTATTTCTGTACAATATTATAACAAGTATAATTTGTATTTATAGTTCTTTAACTACAAATATTTAATATACAGGTACTTTCAGTTTTTTATTTTTGCACGTTTGTATCAAATTTATACTCACGTCCTTGATGATAATATAATTAAAAGAAAATATATTTTTTTATTAATTACTATTTTAAATCCGATGTATTAACGGAATATTTTTTTTGGTAAATTAAAAAATAATTTCTAAATTGCATCCGAACTTCCTCCTCCTTTGTTATTGTTTACAGGTCCGTATTTGTATTTTTGAGACCCTAGCGATAAAGTAAGTCATAGAAATCCGTGCGATAGAGAAAGATGGCTATAATGGGCGGTGATTATTAGACGCCTTCATTATAGCCATCTTTCTCTATCGCAGACATTTCTATGACTTTCTTTATCGCTCTCACGTAACGGCCGATGAACCATGGGGACTTTCTGACCCTGTATATCATTATTATAAGGCCAATACATAACAAATTTTGGGGCATTGATATTTTGAAAAATGACGGCGCGACGTGACGGCAACACAAAACATTTATTTAAAGGAAACAAGCTGGTGGATCTTTGTTGTGCAGTTCTGGCCAGTTTACTTACGTTTGTAATTATTTCACTCGTTACCTTGTAAGCTACAACTTTCTTTAATGGTCACCGGTACTCCTAACAGCGGTTTGATCTTTTCTAGATCTTCTTCGTTCAGCGCGCACTTTGTTAGGTAATCGTCCACAGTTTTGGCTTCCTTCAGTGCCTGTTGAAATCTGTCCTCTACCACTGCGTTGATTATTGGATTCACTTGTTTGATCCGATCTATGTAGGCTTGGCATATTTCAACACTAGACAACTAGAAACAAAATCAATTTATGTCAAACGAATTGTTAGATATACAGGGTGAATGTTTAGTACGCATTTCTTTCATTTTAATAAATAAAACACAACTATTGTCTTCGATTATCTGAATTGATTTTTACACGTTTTATCAGATATTAATACATGGATAATGGCTTTTCCGGTTCGGAACGCTTATAAGTAATAACATTTAGATGATACCTCTAGTTTTTTGTGCAAATTTAATTTAATTTATTGTCTTAACAGTTATTGAACTTTTTAGAAGTTCATGTGTATAACAAGAAGGGTGAAATTATTTTCTGTTCACACAAAACCACTGGTTCAAAATTAGTTCTGCGGTGATGCAAATTAGAAAATGTTATTTTTTCAAAATACTTCTCACTGGAAAATAATCACAAACTAAATTAGTAGTAACCTTTGCACATGGAATAATACCCGTAAAATCATTACATAGCCATGTAAAAAGACCTAATGTATTCTACTGCAATCCAGTTTAAAAGATTTTGAATAAATGAATATTTTTATCAATAACAACTTCTGATATCAGTACCGTAGCTTATTACCGAAATGTGTATTTACTTTTTCAACACCATCTTTGAAATAATTATTAATAACAGTAAAATATACAGGGTGGTCCGTTTTTCATGGCTCACCATTGACATTTGGGAAACTGTAAGATGTACAGGGTGACCCTTTCCAGGGTCATAAAAATAAACCAAACATAAGATACGAGCAATTCATTTTCGCCGAAAGAAAATTTCTACGGCTACTAGTTTCAGATGTGCAACATTCAATTGTTTTGTTTCTTATGGGCGCCATATTGGATCTTGATAGTAACAGACAGATGATAAAATTACGAATACGTCAGTATGTAACACTACTATTTTAAAGAGGCGACTTTTTTTCTAATTTGAGTCATCCTGCACCACTGTATACGGTTTTGTTGCAGAGCTAGCAGTTTTTCTGTTTAAGATCTGTTTAAATGTTCGGATACTGACAGAAGTTTCAAGAAAGCACATTAATAGAGATATGCCCTTAAAAATTGCACGAATATTATATCTATTTAATATAATTTTGATTGTACCAAAAGTTTCAAAGTTGATACAGACATTTTAAGGTTTTAAGACAATTTTATTGATTCTCAACTTACCTGTTTCTTCCTAATTTTGGCAGCCAATTCTGTAGCGTTTATACGAAGTATATCATTTGTTATCGGTGGTACACTTTTTTTCTTTCCTTGTGCAAACCACACGTAGATCGGATGGGTTAAAAACCGTAAAAATGTCATAAATGCTATAAGTATCGAAAAGAAGAAGTCCATCATTATGTAGTGTATTCCCAAGAGTTCTAAAGTTTTGTTCTGACAGAGTCCGTTTCTTCTATCGTTGGTATCTAAAAACAGTATGAACTTAGTGAATATGAAATGAAGTGAAAACATTTTGAGGGTTGTGTACTAAAGGTAGTTTTAAGGTGGGCCATTCATATAGTTTTTTTTTAATGTAAGCAGTCACCTTTCCCTCTAGAGATATATGCATTTAGAAGGTAGTGAAAAAAAATAGTATAATCAAAGATTTGGGAGATTGGAACTTTTATCGTCAGGCGTTTTTATATCTAGTTTGTCCACTATCTAACTTTCCTGTAAATAGTCGATGATTCAATAATATGAAAAACAGTAATAATCGTATTGGTACTGATTGATTATTGTTTTTTAATGACATACAAGATTAAAACCAGTGACGTAGATTTGATGTATCCTGCTTACATTTCTCTCAAAAATTAAGGCACACCCTTGGAAAAAAGGTTTTCTTGTGTCAAAAATGCGTTTAAAAATTGTTCTTGTATAGCAAATTTTATTTGGTACAAAAGTGATCTTTTGACGGTTCACATATGTCTTTATGTTATGGGTCAAAGTGACTCTAGCAAGTTATTTTAGGGTTAAATAATGTTCTGAATAAGATTTTGCGATATTTTACGAGAAAGCATTTGCGACGAAGGATTCTGGTTCAAAGTTTTGTGGGTTGATGGGATCATACGTTGATGACCTTGATTATGACCTAGAGGTCAAGCGTGAAGGTTCTTTTATGGTCAAATTTTTTGCAGTCCTATTAAGTTACGACAAGGTCGTTATGGTTCAGCCAGTCAAGATAAGATCGCTGTAACCGGGCTAGTCTAGGCAAAATCACTATGACCTGGCCAGGGGTGTCGAAGCGATCTTGCCTTGATTGGCCGGGTGGAAGCGATCTTGCCGTGCTGGGTTATAGCGGCTTTGCCTAGAATATCTGGATCATAACGATCTTGCCTTGACTGGCCAGATCATAGAGATCTTGCTTTGACTAGTCGGGTTACAGCGATTTTGCCTTGACTGGCTGGGCCATAACGATCTTGCCTTATCCTAATGGGGCTGCAAACAAGATTCTCCTATTTCGTAACTTGATTTGACCTTCAAAGAACCTTCAAGCTTGACCTCTAGGTCATAGTCAAGGTCATTATCGTATGATCCCATCAAACCATAAAACTTTCAACCATAATCCTTCGTCTAAGTGCTTTCCCTTTAAGATATCGCAAAATATAACATAAAGACATATCTTTATGTAAAATTTTCTGCTCTATCCATCTTCGGTGTCAAAAATACATATAGCACATCTAAAAGTCCAAGTTCACCTTTAAATGTCCTCTACGGTTGACCTTTGGGTCAAGGTCAAGGTCACCATTGTCCCCCTCAGAACCCTGCAACTTTTGTCTAAAAAGTTTTTCTTGAAAGTGTTTCCCTAAGAAGATATTGCAATGCGTTATCTAAATCTGTATAACCGATTATTTGCTTAAAGATTCCTTTATTGTGAAGAATCTGAGAGTGTTTCTTTGAAAATTTTGACACCGCTTATTTGAAAAACAAGGCAGACAAGAAAATATGTTTAAATTGATGTCTATATTTATTTAACAAATCTACCTGTTTAAATTATTTGAATTGTTTTACGCGTTTACTTTTTTTTATAACTTTGAGGACAAATATTATCCATGCTTAGCTAATTTGCATACCTGTTAGTTCGGTAATGTTGTTTTTTCTCCCGATACGAAAATTTATAACGTGTGCATTTAAAACATCTTCAGGTAAATGTCACACATTGAAATTAAGTCTCATACATTGTAATTTCATCCTTCCAAAGTACGAGAATAATTGCTATTAAAGGTCACATTATCATTTACCATTTAACATATCTGATGATGATACATTGCGTGTATACTGTTTTATTTTTCATTAACAACGAAGTTTACGTTTCGTGTGATTGAGAGACACACATTAAGGAGAAAACAATATCGCTGACAATTCAAACAAATAAAGTCAAACAATGTCACTAGATGCCAATTGTATTTTTAATAAATCCTTTTTATAAATTTATTTTTAAAGTACATATACAGGGTGTTCCTAAATATCATGTACATAAGGGAGGGGGTAATTCTTTGGCTTATTTCATGACTAAAAATTCATATACAGGGTGTTGAAATTTTAAGATTTTTTCAGTTTTTTTCTCTATAGCTCCCACAGTTTTTGAGATATTTAGCTCAAATTTGAAATATAGGTTACGTTACGGGAGATTTTCAATGGACTAGTAGTGTTCATTACGCCTGTTTGGCAAACCATTAACTACTGACAAACCAACTATCATCCGTCCAAAGAACGTGCCGAAAAAGGTTCTGATCATCAGTTTCTGTAATTTGAGCTATAAAATTAAGTCTGTTTGCAATGTGACGCTCTGGCAAATACTCCAAGCAAATTGTGAACATTGTAGTCATGACACCCATTGGTCTTCGTTGAACGATTGACTTATCCAAATTCAATTCCCGGCTAGCCTGCAGAATTTCATGAATTTTGTTCGAAATACTGTAACTAGGGTTTCTGGTCGAGACTTCTCGAAGCGAGAATTCCCGGGAAATCTGGCCTTACTCGAGACGAGAAAAAAGTTCCGAGAAATCGAGAAATTTAAAAATCACGCGCGTCTTAAGTTCTTGACTGGAGTTGGTTTCGTTGATGCGTTTAATTCGTTTCTCGACAAATAACTGAGCGGTTAAAGTGGTTTCTCTACCAGCTCATGATTTGTTTAAGTTTTTAAGGCATTAGTTTACTTTGATGATTCTTTTTTTTTAATGTACAGGGTGATTCACTATATTTTGACCCCCCTTTAATTTTTTTGTTTTAAGAGTTATAAAAAAATGTGAAATATAAAAGTTGCACGATTTTTTATGAAGTTTTCGAAAATGATAGAAAAACAAATGAAGTTCAAACAAAATGGCCGCGGATGTTAACTTTGTTAATTTAAATGGAACACCCTGTATATTTTTACATATTTGGATAGAATGTTCCTTGTCGAACATAGTCATATAGATTTGTTGGGTCCATCTCTAATAATAGGCGAGATAATACTAAAAAACGAAATGATGTTTCTTTATTAAGAAAATAAGACATCTTGTAATTGTTAGAATGTTAGAACTCTTTCAGGCATTTCTGCCTGTTTTCCAATTACGTAAGTATTTAGATTTAGTTGTAATATATTTTGACATATCGGACATTGATATAGTCCAAAACGCGTATAGGTATTTTAAGTAAATCTCACTAATTAGACCGTGTGAGGCGAATTACTCATGGATAATCTTATATTTGGTAGGTCGTGACACTGACAGGTAGTAATGTCATGATAACATTGTTATTGTTTGACAGTTTGTATTAGTATTTAATTAAAATGGGTTACACAGAAGTAGAAAATTGAAATATTATTAGGAATTAAAATAAACTATGGAGAATATCTTAACTACTCTATCTTAATTCCTATAATATTTAAATCTTCTACTTCTTTGTATCCCATTTTAAATAAATAATAATACAAACTGTCAAACAATAACAATGTTGTCATAATATTACCTGTCACTGTCACGGCCTACCATATAACATTGTCCATGAGTAAATAAGCCCCTCTCGGACTAATTAGTGCGATTTAGTTAAAATACTTATACCCATTTTGGACTATGTCAATGTTCGATATGTCAAAATATATTGCAAATAAATCTAAATCCTTACAAAATTGGAAAAAGGCAGAAATGCCCCAAAAACATCCAACAATTACAAAATATTTTATTTTCTAATAAAAAACGTTCTTTTCGTTTTTTAATATTATCTCGCTTATTGTTAGAGATGGACCCAACAAACCATATATGACTGTGCTCGACAGGGAAGGTTGTATCCAAATGTGTAAAAATATACAAGGTGTTCCATTTAAATTAACAAAGTTAACATCCGCGGCCATTTTGTTTGAACTTCATTTGTTTTTCTACTATCATATTCGAAAATTTTATAAAAAATCGTTCAACTTTTGTATTTCACATTTTTTATAACTCTTAAAACAAAAAAGTTAAAAGAGGTAAAATATAGTGAATCACCCTGTACCTAGTTATAAGTCTGTATAGAAATTTTATTATAAGCAGATACCTAATGTTGAAGTAATAAATTAATAGGAAGAACGCTTCTGTATCTTTAAATTAAAGCTTGTTTTTTTTTAAGATTTCTTCGGTTAAATTGCTTATTTACTATTTATTTAATTAAAAGACTGCATGATTAATGATTATTAATAATTATTATTGGAAGAAAACTACGACTCAGAAACATTGAAATAAACATAATAAGTATATTGAAAGTGTTTAATAAAAAAACAAGTTAAAGGTTTTAAGAAGAAAAGAAAGTTTTGTTACTAGAAGTAGATACATAAGTAATTAATAAAAATACTGAATAAATAATAAATGTTAATGATGATTGTTAAGTATAATAGCATGTTTGTATTTCGCATTGCAATACCAAAATTATGACTTTTTTAAGTTTTAGATATTTCACGAGAATTCGAGAATTCCCGGGAATTCCTAGTCGAGAATTCTCGAGACCCGAGAAAAAAAATAGACCGAGAAATCAGAAACCCTAACTGTAACAGTCTAGCTGTATTAACATTGTTTCTTACTCTTCGGTCAATTATTTGATTTTTTCATTTCGTCGCAAGGTCGCCTTCAATCTTGTAAAGGTTGTATGATCTGGAATGAGGCGCTCTGGATACCTTTCTCGATATAACTCTGCAGCTCTTGATTTTTTTTGTGACTCGCCGTAAATCAACTTTTTCTGACGTTGGTATTGAGTAATGACGAAGTACTCTGTGATACTTATGCACTTTAAACAACGAACATTCAATTATTTTCCAAAGACTACTTAATCCTTCTAACGCTAATGTGATTTTTAGGTCTTTATTGTGATACTCTTTAGGACGATATTGCTTAAAACTTTTAAACGGGAAATAACAGAAAAATTTCTCTAATAAAAGTTTATTAGAAAAAAGGGAGGTTTTTAACAGGAAAAAAATTTGGGTATGTTTCTGCAAAAAATATAATTAATGACGTCGTTTCTGTCAAATCCCAAAGATAATACTTTCGATTGAAAATGGAGCTTACCTCATTCCATTTAACACAATGTGTCCCAAATGTTATTTAAATTTTTGGTATCCTCACAGAAGTTTGAGACACCCTATACAATCGTATACTTCTTCATATTTATTAACCGCCATGTTTCTACCTATCAGCTATCAAAAAATCAAAACTATTCCAGTACAAATAAGAGAAATGGCAGAAAATTTAAAAAGTTACCTCAAATTTGAACACTGTTTTCTTACTTTAAAAGATAGATGCATTTTTATCCAAAATCTGACTAAGCTATTGCATTTTGCACTCAGTCTTAACGCAGTTTATATCCACATTACGTTCATATACACGTGCAATTAGACAGAAATTTGTAACTTAACATTTGAAGTTTTTAATTAATTTTATTAAAAGTGATGCAAACAGCATGAAATTGGTTTTATTTGCACAAGCTGTGTGCACTTAAGAAGAGCATTTCAGAAGGTGGGCATAATTCCAAATCGCGAAAATGGAGACTGGCCTTTTTTATACTCGTATCCAGATTTACGGAAGTTTCTATTATTAATTTGTGACTTAGGACCCGATATTTAAAGCTTGGTCAAGAATTTTAGTTTACTTCCCCTTCCACTACTGCCACTAGGTATAATTATTATAATAATGATCTACGCCACGGAAATGTTTTTTTTTTCGGCATCAATGATCTACTGCACACAATATAAATGGCAAGTCATCGTATTCTATTTTTAAACAGAATATTTTAAACGTATCAATGAAGAGTTAATTTAATTTTGTATGCGAATATACAATTTGTAGGTATACATGTATAGCAACGAACTTTGGTTTACCATGAAACAACATGTTACACTTGATGAAGTTTATTGCTAATTAGTTCATTTTTTTATGTAGTGGCGTGTTTGACCATTTTTTTTTATAAATTACCTGCTTCATTAATTACAATAATATTTATTAATAATATATTTTTGCTAATTTTAGGTTATCTTACATTACAAAATTGTTTTTCTTATTTGTTGTTTTTTCCCTCTGTTCTCTTGGCTACTACTGTTGTAATATTTTAATTAATTAGTTAATTACTTACATTAGGCTATACTTTACTGTAAATATCTATCTGATATACTAGGTAAGTGCATCACATCGAGAGATGGAGCTTGCTGTATCTGCTTGAGCACAGCCTAAAGGTTTTCCTACTATTTCAATACCAGTAGAACTAATTATATATTATTAATAATAATTTATGGAAATTTATTTGTTTTCGGATGCTGTTCTTTTTGCGTCCATAAGTATGCACACAAAATCAACAATTTCCACGAAATGTACGCATACAAGTTTTTGCTGTCAGCAATTCTTTTTTAAATTAATAATATATCTTTACCGTGTTTAATAATTTATTATACTTGGCAACTTGGCAACAGCTTCAATGGCATTCTGTTGGTTTTTAGATTTTGAACAGTGAAAACTGATTCCTAAAAAAAATTATTATTGCAATTATTGGCAATATCGCAGGTGTGACTGAAAAGCTCGAAAATTGGGTGTGTCCTGTGTAGCAATACATTTTTACAATGCAATCGGAGCACTTGGCAGTGACCCCGAATAAAGTGGCGAAATGGTCATGACATTAATAAGCGAATACTGCCGGAAGTACTGAGCATTTTTTTAAATTTCATTACCAAGTTTAAGCGTTTAAATGATTTTGAATGGTGTAATATCTTAGACAGTTCTGTTTCTTGCTAATAGTCGTGTTACTATAATATTTGAACATCGATGAATTGGCCGTCCGCTATTTTATTGTTGAAATGTGTAAGGGAAGAGAGTAGAAAAGGTGTCTCATGTCGTGAGTCAATTTTTTTCATTAGCAACATTGTTTTTTTAAACAATTTGGGTCGAAAATCAGTTTTTGCAATATCTTGGAAAAACTATCGATTTTAGAAAAAAGTGTTCAACAGACGAAATATATGCAATAAAAATGCCTACAAAATGCCGCATTAAAATTGGATAAATTGTTTAAAAGTTATTGCAAAAAAAAAACATGAAAAACGTGGAAACAGCATTTTTTTAATTATCCACAACTTGGTTGTTATTTGTTGGAATTTTATAAATATGCCTAAAAGTTGCGAGTTTTATTGTTCTTCAAAACTGTGCGAAAGATGGGCGATGTGGGCCCGATAGTTTTTGCAAAATTCTATTTATTTTTTATCCCGTCAAGGACAAAAATGCATAACTAACCATCTGTCTTTCCGAAAGTTAACAACAAAAAAGGGTTTAGCAAGTAGATTTTTAAAGCTTAAAACCTAACTTAGTATGTTAGCTATACAATCACACTTTTTTTAATTAAATATAATGTAATATAAAATGTGTGATTGTATAGCCAATCAAAAACCACACATTTAAAAAAAATGTTCCTTTTTGGAGCCGAGTTACACTTTTTTTTTCGGACCCCTGGCAATAAATCAAAATTTCATTTAAATACAAAACTAAGTAATGTTAGTTTAAAAATCGGCTCAATAACTTTCGGAGAGACACAAGGTTAATGCTATACATTTTTGCTCTTGACGGGATAAATAAATAGAATTTCGCAAAAACTATTGCGCCCACAGTATAGTTTTGAAGAACAATAAAACTCACAACTTTTAGGCATATTTATAAAATTCCAACAAATAACAACCAAATTATGAATAATTTTAAAAATGCTGTTTTTCCACGTTTTTTGACATTTTTTTGCAATAACTTTTAAACAATTTATCCGGCATTTTGTAAATCGTTTTATTGCGCATGTTTCGTCTATTGAACACGCAAACAAGCAAATGTTTATACTTTTTTCGTAGAAAACGCTACAAATTATATCTAATTTCTAAAAACAATACATTGGCGTTAATGATTCTCAAAAAACTTCAAACTGACATTATTTTTTGTCAAGACCTAATGGTCTTTTAAATGAACTTGTATTAATTTTTCTATTTAATCTGTTACAGAATTTATCCCTGAATCCAACAATATTCCGATTTTTTAATTTCGTAATATTAAATTTAATCTAGAACTTTAAAGGCAAGAAGAAAAAGAAGTTTATACAGGGTGTTTCCCAAAAGAACATACACAGACCATAGATGCTATAGACTTTGGAAGTAGGGTTTCAAGTTTCGAAAAAAATCAATACCTCACTTGTACTTGAACTTAGGGTTCAACAAAGTATTTTAAAGGGTTGATATAGGGGTGATGCACCGTTAAAATGTGAGAGAATTTTTTAACCCGTTGGTGGATTTAAACAATTATTACTTTACTTTATGGGGAATTTAATTCTGAAACTTTTCTTACTCTTGTTAGTTCTCAAAAAGCTTTGTGGTTTTCAACAGAAACTAATAATACGTATTGTAGTTGTGTTATTTAAAAACATCGAAAATTTAAATCTTAACGATAAGGAAAAACGTTGGAATAAGAATAATTTAATAGAAAAACAAACTTAAACAACAGAAATAACATCACAGAAACCTAACACCAATAGCATGTCGACTTTCTCGCTAAATGAAAACTTTCCAGCCATTTTCAAAGCACTCAGTAAACAATTCTTTAAAATTAAATGACTTTATTTTCTTGATCGTTTCGTTTAAATTCATATTCAACTTTCGAATTTTCGATGACTGTAAATACCTACAATACGCATTATTAGTTATTCGTGTTTTTCTTACAATAAAAATAAAAATTATGTCAAAATTATTCATTTTCAAAATTTTTTGGGAAAACGAAAATAATAATTATTATTCATTAAATATTTGAGGACTGGCTACTTTTATTTAAAAATTAGTAGAACCGTACGAATCAAATTGAGCACTCTGTATATATTTCTTAGGATTTGAAAGCATTGGAAAGGAAAAGGTGTAAAAAATCTTTATTCTGGTTGATTTACTACAGATTTAATTTGTCCATAAAAAATACACTAAATTACTTTAATTTTTTCATTGCAATTATTCTGAATGTCAAACTTTTATACGATCGTATTGCTTGACTCAATGTTACATACTATTTAAAAAACATTTTATTTTTCTATTAATTTAATTATATTTTTACTTACGTCTTGGAAAAAATCCATAAAAATATTTGATTTTTTAGACACACAAGTGATCTATTTCGATTTAATTTGGACACTTCATTTATTTTCACTTGTATTTATGTTTCTGATGTTAAAATGCACCACCGACTATTTTACTGCACCATATAAAAATGCTCCCACCCGTTCTTCACAGCGGTAGTTCACCAAACTGGATTCGCTGCCCCTCAGCAAACCATGACGAGCAAATCTTTAAAAAATACAGTACCTGCTCATCAAAGGTATTCATTGACGGACAATCATGAGCTCTCACTATCTTAATAAAAAAAATAATTTTATACAGGCACCAATATCTTTTTGGTGAAAAAAGTATCAGTAGTCGGTAATTTTGTAGTTTAATACAGGGTGTTCCACAGGAAACTACGTCGATCGATATCTAAGAAAGTACTGATCCGAAAAATTTGAAACGTTGGCAACATGTCAATGTCCTTGAGGGGAACATAACTAATATATCTAGAACTTTCCAGCACTTCCGGTTATACCGGAAGTCGATACCAACTTCGTTATTTTAAATGGGACACCCTATATATTATTGCATTTTTAGATTTTGAAATTTGAGGTCACTGTTAAAATATTCCCTATACCTAGGAGTTATAGAATTTGAGATATTAATTATTAAAGAAAAAAATTGGCAGGTACAAGGGTCCGCGAAGATGCTAGTAATTCTTTTCAGGAGCGTGGTATCAAGTGGATTTTTGGTACTTGTAAAGGGAATAGGTAACAATAAGTTATAGTATACCAATAAATTAAAACATTTATTACTAGGTGTTTCATTTTTGCTGTTACATTTTGATAACTTCATACAGCTATAACTTTGTTAACTTAAATGGAACACCTTATATTTTTTACTCTGTCGTATGCAGATTGAAATTAGGGTTGTTCTTAGGGTTGCCGTAGTAGAGATATATGCAATTTTCTATTTTTTTGGACACTTTTTCTCGTATCAGACCTGTTGTCAAATTGGCCATGACTAGAAACACTCCTAAAACAATTGAAATAACTTGACATTTGTCAAGTTAGTTCTAAAATTATTGTTGTGTATGAATAGCATTGGCCGAAAATTTAAATAAAAATGCCTGGGGATCGTTTAAATTATACTAATGACGATTATTTTAATTTGTTTGTTATTTATGGAAAATTTGACAAAGTACTTTCAAGAACATGTAGAGAATTTACTACTTTGTATAAATTAAATTAGCCATCTCCAACAAATATTTATTAATAAATTTTGAGCAAATTAATGATCCCTAAATAAGAATAATAATAGAGATTCAAGTTTGATTAAGTCACAATTTATAGAATGGGGAAAATCAGAAATTAGTGCAATATTCTTTTTTTATTTAATTACGTGTTACTGAAAAAAATGGTATAATTTTTGTGAAAGAAAATATAATTATAAGTTTTTGAACCCCACATTATTTTACTTTTATTATTAAATAAATTCAGTTTTCGATGACAATAAAATCATATTTTTATCGTAAATGTTTTGGTAGTGATAAATAAGGTAAGTACTTAATTACATTGTCTGAAGAAATTATATAATTTTAGTTTTCTCCCTGTTTATTTGGGGTATTTTGCCACGTGTGGGAAAAATTAATTAAACAAATCTTTACCAACGCCAAAACAGTAATTTTTATTTTTGCCTAATCATGAAAAAGTTAGAATTATTGAAGTTAAAAGATTGTGTTTGGGAAAATGGTCATATGGGGTTCAGTCAAAATTTCGGAAAAGGAAAAATAGAGATTGCAAATTAATCTATTCAAAAGTAATAGGTAGTAGAATAGATAGATATAAAAATAAAAATAATAATAAATTAAAGGAATTGAATCTGTAAGATGACTTGCAAAACAGTAGTATTTGGAATTTCTTAATTTTATAGTTTTGTGTCTGTTACAAATTTAGTAGAACATTTTATGGACTATTATCGTATAAATAAGTCAATACCAAAAATCATAGGCCAAGGTTCTCAATAAAAACATTGTTTATATACTGTTGACATAATGGAAATGGAAATAAACTTTGTTATTCTTTGAGAGTCTCGTTTTTTAAGTAATTATTGTACAATGTGATTAAGTTTACTAAATTAGAATCGACTTTTGCTTAATAAAAAATATCAAATTTTCCTATATGTATAATACTTTAAGGAAGGAATCCCTACTATCCCTACTATCATGAAACTTTGTACACATATTCTTGGAGGTATTAGAAGTAACATAGGATACTTTTTATTAAAAAAAGTATTTTTTACGAAAGATTTTCTATATTTATTGTTTTAGGTTAGGTGTCATTTTTGTGGTTAATTCGTGATTTTACCCTTGATCTCTGATACTTATTTAATGGCTTCAATGCGAGCGAAGCCGCTGGTAGAAACGACGAGTAATAACGAACAATCACATCTGTATTATTATTATTATTTTTATTTGTATAGTATAACTAAAATGCTCTGCTAAATTTTAATTTCCAACGACGTAAAGTTTTCTTCCATTTTGGAGATGGGAATTTTCAAAATTAATGAAAAGATAGAGACAGTTTATTTCAAGTTGCAAAAACAATGTAAGTAATATTTTATTTTGTTCACAGATAATATTATTTGAATTATTCTCATCATAATTTCAAAAATAACTACTTATCTTGAAAACGGTGCATCCTCTTATAATAACGAAATTTTAAATGTCTTGAAATACAAAAAATTACGCTCCTGCATGTAAAAAAATTGTGATATAGGTACATCACAGAGAAAAAAAGAAGTAAACCAACATTCAGACGGATTTGGTGACCACCGCTATTCTCCCTAGAATGTATGCAACCACATAATCGACAGATCTAGCAAACAGGAAGGCATTGTCTGTTTTTTAGTTATGTTCAGGAAAGTGCAAAATGATAAAATAGAAGAGAATTTTCCGCATTTTTCACTTTAAATACAGCAACTGCAGTACTAGATTCATTACCAAAAAAAAATTGACTTTGCTCTACAAACTTTTTTCCTGCGCGACTTAATATTCGAGATACAGGGTGTTAAAGTTTACAAAAATATATACATTTTTTCTGCCATATCTTCATAATGCGCTATAAAGAATTGAATGAAATTTACTACAGAGTATTCGTTTAATTAGACCTTTTATTGAATGTAATATTAACCTTGTGACTTTAACCAGTGGTGTGCTACTGGAAGTGCCGCCCTATTTTCCCAAGAAAAATTTGTTTCTGGTTAGTAAGTAATTAAGCAATTAAGTCCTACAACAATTGTTCAAAACGAGGTATCCATGATTACATTTGATATAAGAATCTACTAAATCTCATTAAAAGATCGTCATTAAATATTTTTATTACCTACCTATCAATTGCGGTATTGCATCTTTTTATGATTTTTATGCTACTAAGAGTTAATATTCTCTATTAAAAATTTTTTGTTAAACATCATTGCAAAGAATTAGAAAACTTCTACAGAACTTCATCACGGATTAATAAATAAATACTCCTCAGTGGTAAAATGAAATAAAATACTTTTGAATACATTTTGAAATTATTATTTTTAGTTAGTTGACTTAACAGTAGCCATAGTGTTAAACTGAACGGTTTACAATAATATTTAAATTTTAATTTATAAGAAAATATAAGAAGTATCTACTGCAAAATATTATAATTTTGTATAATTCATTGATCATGTGGTACGGAACACAAATTTAATCAAATATGTGTATTGTATTGCCTATATTACCTTTGCGATAAATATCGTAAAACTTGTAGCAGAACCTTTTTTCCAGTCATACTAACTTTCCGAATCTTTTTGGCGTAAGGGTTTATTTAATTAATTTTTAAATACCTATTTTTCATAGGTGATAAAATATTAAAATAAATAAAAAACTAAAACTAGGTCACAAAATAAGTATCATTTGACAATATTTTATACTTGTAAACATGTTTTGTTAATTTTTCAAATTCTGTTATTCAAAACATTTATAAATAAACGATAATTTTGTTCCAAATTTGTAAATTACATCATACCTATAAAGTGAATTTGGGATTATATTCTTTTGAAAAGGTTGTAACCATTATTTTCGAGAAATGAATTAAAATATTATATTGTTATATTAGGATTAAAAGTGTTAGATACTTGTGCCAGTAAATTTTGTATTTGCTAGGCGAGGCGTAGTTTAGCCGAGCGGATGCAAAATTGTGAAAAATTGCAATTACATCAAATTACTTCTTACCTGATTTTTTTTACCCTTTACCTATATGAAATGTAGCATTCCATAAAACCCCGATAAAGTCATACTTCATTAAAGTAATTTGTAATCTAAAATTAATATTAATTTTAATAAATATTTCCTATTTTTAAAATGTAATACGATTTTTTTACGTGGAATTTGTCTTTGAAAATGAAAATTAGTCAATAATTTACACTGTTGATTATAATAGATAAATAGTCTACCTTTGATTTCCCAAAAAATTATTCCTAAAAAGTCGCAGTAGGTCGTGGATTATCAATTGCATTATGGCATTTGATTCAACAACAACGTCTAGACAATCACTATTTGTAATAAAAAACAATTCGAATATAGATGTAGGTTTTTAGATTCAAGTAAATAAGTTACATACTCGTAAATTAACTTACCCATTTGGTTCTTCATTTTTCGATAAGAAACAAAAATAAAATATTCTAAGGAGAGAGAATATAACTCATCAATCAGTAGCAGATGTTCACCTACTCAACGAAAACTGTGGTTGGGACATAGAAGATAATTTTTAATCGGAGAGTAATCCTAATCAGTTTTACCAAAGGTGACCGAGTTATTCATTATTATTAATAGATAAACTTTATTTATTTACTTAGTAGAGGTAATATTTGATAACTTCAACGCAATTATGTTCAAAATTATTTAAAACTTAAGAAGTTATAACCTTTTGATGTTTCTAATATTTATAAAATGATACAATTACTGTGACTTGATAAATACAGGGTGGTCCCGAGGCAATGGGCCAAAATTCATGGGTAGATTCCCGAAGCAAAAATATTGTGATTTAGCCGAACTTGCCTTAGTCCAAAAGTTGATAGTTAAAGAGATTCAGGGTGTTAAATGTAAAATATTATTTCAGTTTTTTTTTATTTATTCCTTAACAAATGCAAATATCCTCACAAAATTTTGGGGATCTTTGAGTAGAGGAACTGAAATCTGTTCACATTTTGGTTAAAGTTCATAGAGGGCGCTAGCTGCAGTAGATTGACTGTGTTAAAAACGACATAACTTTTTTGTACTTTAAGGTATCTCATCTTTGGTAACAAATTCTTATTTTTCAACTTTTTTTACACAAAAAGGTATACCTTATTAAAGTAGCTATCTCGCACCGTTTTCGAGATATTTGTCTTTGAAACTTCCAATGTTGTTGCATTAAATTACGATTAAGCACCTACAGTATTATTAATTTAGCGGTAAAGTTTCTTAAGTAGGATTTGGACGAAAATCAAATAATTAACGTCTTCCACTTGTCTTATTGCTGTCATTTGAGAAGAACTTTAGCAGCAGGTTTTAAATGCTGCAAAGTCATTTCGCATTAAGGATTTATACTTTAAAATAAGACAATCTTTTAATAAGTTGATAAATGTATTGAAGTTGAAGCTGGACATTTTGAGCAATTATTGTCAAAAAGGCATATTTTTTTACTAATGTTTACTATTCTTGTTAATTCTAAATAAACCCTTGTTTTTGACTTTTCTAAATTATTTTAATTATTTCAACTATTAGCACTGGAAGTTTGAAAGCCAAATATTTCGGAAACCGTGCGAGATAGCTATTTTCATAAAGTCTAAATTTTTTGTGTAAAATAGGTTGGAAAATAAGAATTTGATACCAAAGATGAGATACCTTAAGTACAAAATTACAAAATATACTACAAAATATAAATAAGTACAAAAAAGTTATGTCGTTTCCAACACATTCAATCAATGGCAGCTGGCGCCCTCTGTGAACTATAACCAAAATGTGAACAAATTTTAATTCCTCTATCCAAAGAATCCCAAACCCCAAAATTTGGTGTAGATATTTGCATTTATTAAGAAATAAATGGAAATAAGCTAAAATAATGTTTTACATGTAAACAGGGTGTTAACACCCTGTATCTCTTTAACTATCAACTTTTGGACTAAGGTAAGTTCGGCTAAATCGCAATATTTTTGCTTCGGGAATCTATCCATGGATTTTGGCCCATTACCTCGGGACCACCCTATATATTTTTTATATAAATTGACATGCATTCGTTTAAAGTTTGCTCCAATATAAAAAAGATAATTTAATTGCATTATGGATTTATAGTAGGTGATTATTACATTTTAAACATTTACTAATCGGCTTCACAGTGTGAATTTTAAAATATATATACTTACAGTGAAATAAGAAGATTAATTTGTCTGGAAAAGTACAGTAGATTTGTTCTTATTTGAGATACACAAAAGTTAGACTGAATAAAAAACTGCCTCTAAGATTATTTTGAAAATAATTTATTGGCGGATATATACAGGGTGTTAATTAAGTATGTACAATAAATTCAACAGACGATTATTTGTGTGATTTTAAGACAACAATTTCATATAAACATTGGTCCGCAGATGCTTCGTTTTAGGGTGTTAAACTTCTGTAAAAAAATTGCTATTTCGTAAATACCAATTACCCAATTTTGTTGTAATTTGACAGTGTTACTTGTAGTGTTAAGGGGCTAATTTAACCCTAACTTGATTAGATTTATTAAGTCCAGTGGCGTCTCCAGTGGTACCTAAACTAACTGGTTCTAACTATACTCCTTGCTAAAACAACATTCAAGAACTGCATGATTAAAAAAGTGTGCTATTTATCAGGATTTTCTTGTTAACTGCAGAGGAAGCTATGATACAAAATCAAAGGCTTGTTTTCTTACTGATTTATGAAGATACACAGGATAGGGTGAATAAATACAAACAGGTGTCTTCTTATTTCTGGCCTTCGCAGTGTACCTTAAGGTTCCTCGACTGTTCATTTTATTTACTAATGGTATTAACTGCAATGGACTGTTTTATGCAGATGACTTCAAGGATTTTTTCAAGTATAACTTTCTCAGAGATTATAAAAGATTACAGGTGAAACAACCATATTAATTCCTGGAATGCACAGCATAGAAATTCAATGTTGGTTTAGATTTTTGTTTCAACGTTTCGGTTCCGAGAAATTGACTTCTTTCTTATAGGCGTCACATTAATTTAACTGCACGTTGAATGGAATATTTATTAGCTTTTTGACGATGTACCATAAACGCAGAAAATCAGTAGCCGAAAAGCGTAAGTAAATATAAGATACTGAATGAAATTAGTCAAATGGTTAATCTGATTCGTTGGAAGAAATAAATAATGTAATATTATCAATTTTCAATTTTTTTCAACAACCTAAGATTTGTAATAATTATAAATCTCTTTGTCTCTTTAAATCTAGCAACCAAAATAAATTGTTTTTTCACTCACCAATATTTACATCAATTTAATCCGCCTCTTTGCAAAAGATGCGCATGCCAGAGTATCCTGCAGAAATTATAAGTGAGGTGTTGGAACACTCGAATAGAACGAACAGATCAGCACAGCACCATGTCCTTGTTATCCTAGTGGATCAATGAATTTCAGGAGAGAGAGAACGAGATATCCCCGCGTAAGAGTTTTCCTGATTTCCTCATCTATTCTTTTCCCATTATTTTAACAATATAGGTTCGCTTAGGGAGGAATATTTAATATAATCCATATAATATAACATAATAGAAGGCAAATTAAGTAAATCAACACATACCAAAACAAAATCTAATTAGTCCAGGCGGTATCTGTTTTTCAATTTTTGCTTTAACGGCTTCTAAGTAACACCAGAAATGTTAATTTTTCTATGCAAATAAAAAAAAACGTGGGCTTAATTGTTATTGCAAAAAAAGTATAAAAAAATAGCAAAAAAATTCATTTTTTTTCTTGGATTTCTCGTCGACAATTTAGCAACTATTCATTTTAGACAAAAATGGAAGAGGAAAAAAGTTTTGTAATTAAATTTTGATCAAGAATTAGTTGCAATTCGAAAAAATAATTATTGTTATTGCAAAAATCGGAAAAATCATTTAAGAAATTGCAAAAAATGATAGTTTATTTGTCAATTTTTTTCAGACACTTGAATAATACCTAGGATCTTCATACTTTTCCCAATTAAACTTCTTAGTGTATAGAATCATCACACCAAATTTCATCCAAATCGGTTCTATAGTTTTTACATAATGCCTAATTGTTTTTTAAATTAAAAAATTTTCAAAATCAAATTGCTAAAAATCTAAAGCCTTTGAATACTTGAAAATTTCACCACAAAAAGAAGAGTTCTCATGCTTTAAAATGGTTTCTGAAAAATTCAAATCGGACGATTAGGGGAGCCGTGGTGATTGTTTAAACATTTTCGCAATTTTCACGCTTATAAACAATCGCAATAATTTAATGTTTTTTTCAACTTTTTTTTTTATTTTAAAATATGGTTTGAAAGACTCGGAAAGACGAATATTTAAAAAAAAACTGATGATCCGTCCATTATTTTCGGAGTTATAGCCCATTAAAGTTAACCCTTATTTACAGCAAAAATATAAGGGTATAAGGGCTGTTTTTGAACTAATAGGTTTGTCCTTCCGAGCAAACACACAGCTACTCCGATTTGAATTCTCAAGTTCAAAACTGCGACGCTCGGAAAAATTTCACTTATCTCAGCTTCTAATGGACCAATGTCGATGATTTTTTTAAATCGATGTCTCGCAACTTAAAAAATTCAATTATCATATTTTCAACTATCTTTTATTATTAATTATTGGACTTTTGACATGCCGAGAAACAGTTACTTTAAAAAATGATTAATTTATTATGTCTATTTATTTACTATGTTAATATTCACGACCAAAATTTGTGCATGTTGCACCAGGTAATACTAGTAAGTTTGTTTAAATATTATAAAATTGTTTAAACAATAATTATTTAAATAAACAACTGAAAATTCGTATTAATTTTTAGTTGTACGATAAATTTCTAAAAATCTTTCAAAAAAAAATAAATTGTGAATAATTATAATTATAATTTTTTCGTTTACTTTTAAAATATTTATCTAAAATTTATGTTTTATTTATATAAAGAAATTATAAGAATCTTTTGGATACTTCAATAAACAGTACACTTTTCATGATTTTTCAAATTTCAAACAGTTTATTTTAATACATATATAGATTTCAATTTTTATTTACATTTAATCTAATCTAATTCTTTTACTAGTTGGTGATTTTTCACATGCCTCATCAGTATTATCACAATCTATTTTATCGTCGATTCCCTCGTCCTGCAACTGCAAAATATCATTTTCTAACGACTCTGAAATCTGATTGCCGAGTTCACTTGCACTTTCTTCTGACATGTCTTCTTCAAAATCCATTTCGAACTCTCTACTTCCACTGTTTTGTAAGCATTTTTACACAATTGCCCTTGGCAATGGGTGCAATACTCAGAGTATTTTTGAACTCGAGAATTCAGATCAGAGTAGCTATGTGTTTGCTCCCCCACCATTGATATTTCATTGATTTCACGCGGTCTTGGATATCTTTGAGTGACATTTTAAATGTGACGCCCGTGACTGCAAATTTTGAGAATTTATATCTGGAAAGTACTCGGAATGACAAACCTATTACTTCAATAAACAGCCCTTATGCCCTTATAATTTTGCTGTAAATAAAGGTTAACTTTAACAGGCTATAACTCCGAAAATAATGGGCGGATTATCAGATTTCTTTAAATATTCGTCTTTCCGAGTACTTTCAAACCATATTTTAAAATTAAAAAAAAATTGAAAAAAACATTAAATTATTGCGATTGTTTATAAGCGTAAAAATTGCGAAAATGTCTAAAAAATCACCACGGCTCACCTAATCGTCCGATTTAAATTTTTCAAAAATCATTTTAAAGCTTGCGAGCTCTTCTTTTTGTGGTGAAATTTTCAAGTATTCAAAGACTTTAGAATTTTAGAAATTTGATTTTGAAAATTTTTTAATTTAAAAAAAAAAATAAAACAATTAGGTATTATGTAAAAACTATCGAACCGAATTGGACGAAATTTGGTGTGATGATTCTATGCACTAAGAAGTTTAATTGGGAAAAGTATGAAGATTCTAGGTATTATTCAAGCGTCTGAAAAAATTGACAAATAAACTAGCATTTTTGCAATTTTTTAAATGATTTTTCCGATTTTTGCACTAAGAATAATTATTTTTTCGAATTGCAACTAACTCTATCTTGATCAAAATTTAATTACAAAACATTTTTTCCTCTTCCATTTTTGTCTAAAATGAATAGTTCTTAAGTTGTCGACGAGAAATCCAAGAAAAAAAAATGAATTTTTTTGCTATCTTTTAGGAAGTAACCCCATTTTCCAAAAAATTGGCCGATAAAAAATTACAGCAAGCAAATGATTTGCAATTTTGAGGAAGTTATAGTTTCCAAATGTGTGCGTTTTAGCGTCTATACATATAAAAACAAAATTACCGCTTTGGAAATAGATCAATGCTTTAGCCAGTTGATTCTCAGACTGACCTTGAGGTCATCTTACATCAAAGTTGGTTTGTGGTACGTGCCAACTCTTTATACATTTTAAGCAAATAACATAATGTTTGACTTTTCAATAAATTGTACACCACATAAAAAAATAAAAGGAGCTTAACGAAATGGATCTTTCAGTTTCCTCCTCTGTCAATGACGAAATATTTTCCCAGGTTGCATTTGACATTATTGGAAGATGGACGTTGGGAGGTAATCGCAATTTTCAGTACGTCAGATACATTTTCTTTAAATCATAGTGACAATCTGCGTAGTCATAGTTATAAACTTTGCAAAGTATCACCACTTTCCCCTCGAGAGAGTAGTGTAAGCAGGATGGTGATATGTTCTCCCCGGGATCCCTAGTATGTCATACTGATGGATTTCGGGTAGAAGACGAGTTTTCAGGAGCAGGAATTTATCTGGAAGGCAGCGGCATCCAGGAAAGCCTTTCACTGGGTATGTATGCAAGGAGGAGGTAAGGAATTGTAAGGAAGGTAAGGAATCGTCTCGGGTCCAGGGGACCTGGACAGGGACCTGAACCAATCTTAGGTATCACACGAGGCAGCATTAATAGGGCCCTCAATAAATGGGCCTATCAAACTTTAGGTAAATTGGAGGAGAAATAGAGGATGTAGGCAGGCCCATAGTTTTATACATGGACCTAGCAAATCCATGACGAGATGGCTGCTGAGCCAGTCGAAGAGCCCCAAACCAAATGGTGGGGGTTCTGACAGGCCACTGCAGACTTAGGAGGCATTTAAGCTTAATAGGAATTGAGGAGGACCCTCTATGCCCGAAATGTGGCGAAGGTGAGGACACCCCTATCCACCTTCTGGGACATTGTGCAGCCTTTGGGAGAATAAGACATAAAGTCTTTGGTGCTGAAGAGCTGCAAGGGGTTGAGGTGAGAGACCTTCCATGGACCAAAACCCTGGCGTTCATTAGGGCGTCGGGTAGGTTCGAGGAGGTTCAGAGGCAGAGAGTGGTTAGGTGATGGGACGGCGGGGTAGGCAAAAAGGGCCCACTCGTGGCCTAATTGCCAGGCTGAGGCCGCCCCTTTACTACTACTACTACTACTACTTGCAAAGTATCACATGTCAAAACCTTATTGTGAATAGTGTTTTTGTTGCCTGAAATCATTTGCCTTGTGGTACTGTGAATGCACCCTTCATCAATACATTCAGTATTAGCTTAATTTTTACTTTATCTGCATATTGCGTGCTATTTTGTGTTCCTTATAATTAAATTAGATTAAATAACAACTATGACCATAACAACAATGACAGCTACCAAAATCGACACCCACAATGACATCGATGAGAATAACGACAATCACGAAAACAACGACAACAGCAAAGTGAGATATAGGTATTGCCTGGCATAACTATTAAAGAAATGTTGATGTTTTTCTTCTTAAGCATGCAAAACTTACTTGATACAAGAAACTGTTTAATAAATGCAATTAAAATTTTACATTAATTCAATCAGTCAGGATGATTCAGTTAATATTCCTTACCGGTTCGAATACAAGATAATTGTGATATTCCGCATTTCTCAGCACTTTAGTAATTCGTTGATCCGTAACCTTTGAAATTTTCAATATCGCTTGCGGGTGTTTGTATCTGTAAAAATGAAATCGTATTTTTTGTATAACAGCTCCCATCCTTGTTTAGAAGAATTTGATGCGAAATATTTTTATAAATCCATTAGTGTGATAGTTTAGTGTCTTAGTTTGGTCTTTACACAGTTATGAAATGACCATGGAGCTAAAGGTGGTAAGTGACATCATTATAATACGAGTTAGGCAGTTCAAACACTTGTACACTTTTGTGGCGTAATATTTTGGTGGCGTAACAGTAAGAATGTGACGCAGGGGTTTTCTTGGAATTCTATCACAACAAATATCGTGTGGACTGTACCTAAGTTTGGATTGTGATTGAAAAGTCGGAAGGTAGACGAAACTATCTATGTATACCCAAAAATTAAAGAACCATAAATAAGAAAGTCATTGGACACCACAGAAAATATTCACAATTCAGAGAATAATGAAAAACGCCCCTTAAATACATTGATATACCTATCGACATGTGCTTTTCGTTCTCAAAAGTCAAGCTTGTGACACTTTAACTACTTTCTGTTTATGTTCTCAGGAAATACGTGAAAATTTTCTATTAAAATGATAAATTCATGACACTGAAGTAAAGTTAATTCATTATTTTCAGATTCTACTAACATTCTATATCTACCTGAGTGTTGACTGTAGACCAGAGGTTTCAATGGATGCTAAAATAGAACGTTACGATTTTAATATACAAGAGCCAGGAAGTTTTGACTTTAGGTAAGAAGAAAGTCAGTAAATATAATATTTAAATTTATAATTGTATATGTATATGGATTAAAAAAATAGAAATCTAAAAAACAATAGCATTATCGTAAATAGTAGTACTACACTTTAATTGTAATCAAGCAAATTCAGGGTGTTTGGCCACAATTTGCCATAATTGAAGCAACACGGATTTGAATCAATTTTGTAATTAATATTTTTCATTAGCAACATTGTTTTTTTAAACAATTTGGGTCGAAAATCAGTTTTTGCAATATCTTGGAAAAACTATCGATATTAGAGAAAAGTGTTCAACAGACGAAATATATGCAATAAAAAGGCCTACAAAATGACGCTAGATAGATTAAAATAGGATCAATTGTTTAAAAGTTATTGCAAAAAAATCATGAAAAACGTGGAAACAGCATTTTTTTAATTATCCACAACTTGGTTGTTATTTGTTGGAATTTTATAAATATTGCTAAAAGTTGCGAGATTTATTGTTCTTCAAAACTGTGCGAAAGGTAGGCGATGTGGGCCCGATAGTTTTTGCAAAATTCTATTTATTTTTTATCCCGTCAAGGACAAACATGCATAACTTTAACCTTCTGTCTTTCCGAAAGTTATCAACAAAAAAGGGTTTAGAAAGTCGATTTTTAAAGCTTGCTTAAAACCTAACTTAGTGTGCTACCTATACATTCACACTTTATTTAATTAAATATAATATAATATAAAAAGTGTGATTGTACAGCCAATCAAAAACCACACATTTAAAAAAAAATTTTTCTTTTTGGAGCCGAGTTACACTTTTTTTTTCAAATGGACCCCTGTCAATAAATCAAAATTTCATTTAAATACAAAACTAAGTTATGTTAGTTTAAAAATCGGCTCAATAACTTTCGGAGAGACACAAGGATTAATGCTATACATTTTTGCTCTTGACGGGATAAATAAATAGAATTTTGCAAAAACTTTTGCGCCCACAGTATAGTTTTGAAGAACAATAAAACTCACAACTTTTAGGCATATTGATAAAATTCCAACAAATAACAACCAAGTTATGAATAATTTAAAAAATGCTGTTTTTCCACGTTTTTTGATATTTTTTTGCAATAACTTTTAAACAATTTATCCGGCATTTTGTAAATCTTTTTATTGCGCATGTTTCCTCTATTGAACACTTCTCCAAAATAAATAGTTTTTCCAATATATTGGAAAAACTAATTTTCGACCCAAATTGCTTAAAAAGTAAACTTGAAAAATATTGTACGCCATCTCAACAATGGATGTCGAAGTTATAGAGCTCTTTAGAATACGCAAATTTAATGTCGTAAGACAGTTTTAAGTAAAGAAAACATAAAAACTGATAATAAATTGTTAATTTTTGTCTTTCGAGTTTAAGTAAGTAACAACTTGAATTATTATAAACACGAAATCAGTTCAATAGTGATTTAAATGAGATTTTTAAACAAAATTATTATTCCAATAGGTAATTGATTTTACGATGTATTGTATTTCCGAAATTTTAGCTTGTTCTATTATTTTCAGAACACTGGAAACAGTTTTCTTTTTCCGACAAATTTAACATTATCTTGAAATCAATAAAAAAACAGAATGCCTCTACACAGGGTCTAACATTGGAAAAACATTTGTCTTTGTCTTCGTTATCGAAATACAAGACGCTGAATGAATATCAAGAAAGGAAACATCAAGCGCAAGCAAATGTTTATACTTTTTTCGTAGAAAACGCTACAAATTATATCTAATTTCTAAAAACAATACATTGGCGTTAATGATTCTCAAAAAACTTCAAAGTGACATTATTTTTTGTCAAGACCTAATGGTCTTTTAAATGAACCTGTATTAATTTTTCCATTTAATCTGTTACAGAATTTATCCCTGAATCCAACAATATCCGATTTTTTTATTTCGTAATATTAAATTTATTCTAGAAGTTTAAAGGCAAGAAAAAGAAGAAGTTCATACAGGGCGTTTCGCAAAAGAACCGACACAGACCATAGATGCTATAGACTTTGGAAGTGGGGTTTCAAATTTCGAAAAAAATCAATACCTCACTTGTACTTGATTTGAATCAATTTTGTAATTAATATTTAATGAATATTCTTGTAGCAGTTCTATCTGATTTCCTAGATACTTAAAAGAACCCCTCCGTAGAAAATATTTAAAAAGGAACACGTACCTCAATTGTTTAATATAGTTTCGACAATTCACAGCCCCACCAAAAAAAAATCTAAATTCTGACTAGACCACTACATCCTTATGTTTTCGAGGTCGCTGAATCCGAATCCGAGGTTTGTTTGACCTTGTCAGGTCAGGTTATGTATGTATGTCGGAGGGGGTGGTGGAATTGTCTTCCACCACGACACTTAGGCCTTATTAGGCCCCTTGTACACCCTCCTTCATTACTCGAGTACTTTTCTTCAAACCATCTTATTTACTACACGGATGGCTTGGTGGCAAAGTCTCGTACAGTTTTAATGTATGATAACATGGTCTTGAGTTACAGAGATTTCTTGCTCTGCTCTCATTACCATTTATCGGGGACCACAGCCACGTCTCCGAGCCTGCCTTAGGTCATCCATCCAAATTCCGGCCCACGTCCGTGATGCTTGACTCGGCAGATCGAAATCCACCGGCCAAGACACCCGGCTAGGCGGTCCCCTTCAGGTCAGGTTATAAGCCATATTAAGGTCAAACCGAGAAAAATCTCCTATGGTGGAAAAAATCGAGGTCCGCACCTTTACTGACACTGATATAGTGAATTTGTCTCGGTTTCACCTTGAAATGAGCTTTAACCTACCCTGACAGGGTCAAGGTCATAAAGATACAGTGGTCTAGTCCGTTGCACAGAATTTTTTTTGTGGGGCTGTGATTATTTAAGAAATGTATATTACAGTGTAGCCACAAGTGACGGCTTTCACCACGATGTTAAAGGACGTTTGGACAAAGCAGGTGGTGAAGATGAATCTCTAGTTATAACAGGAACATATTCATACATGGCTCCCGATGGTGTTGTGTATACTATTACCTACGTTGCTGATAAAAACGGATTCCAACCAATCGGTGACCATATACCACAGTTTAAAGCGACAACAACGGCACCCTATAAAATAGAAGAACTGCTAGAAGATTTCTCTATTGGCTGTATTGCATCGCTTTGTGGCACGGGACTAGGTTAAAATTGTCTTCTTAATGACAAAAGCATATAGTATATTATAATTATCTTGACTTTAAACACTTGATCTGAGGTCTTATGTGTTGTTCCTGTCTTTTTGCCAATAAATGTATAAATAAAATGAATAAACAACAATGTTTTAAAAGAGTGCAATTAAAATTGGATTTCCTAGATTCTTAGAGGTGTGGGATGCCGTATATTGCGTAAAAGTTACTTGACTAAGGACGAACACATTATATATGATAGCCAGCGGAATTACCTCAGTCGTGATTACCTTCAACATGAAAATGGTAAGTATTAGAAACCACATAAAAACAGTCTTATATATTTGTGTCTTCCACTTCGTCGAGAAGGGGGTAAAACAAGTTTTTAATAATGGCCACGACAAAAAGAGAATTAGGTATTTATACTTACTTCTTTGATTACAAAGAAAAAAATTGTAATTAAGACAGTAACTGTTGTTATCGTAAATTGACATTGAACCATTTTTAAGCGTATTCGATTCCTAGTAAATTTAATTTATTTTAATTTAATTTAATTAATTAATATAATTAAAAACAAATGCATTCTTTATAAAAGAAAAAATACTTTTTTCGGTAGACCATTGTGATAAGACACTATCAGTTTATTTTATGTGCAAGACATTTAATTCTATCTGTAACACTTGCAATATAAACGATTGTTCAGTTAAAATGTTATGTATGAGTATAGTAAACCATGATCGTAATTAATGCCTCTCTTTGCTTTAAGATATATGTCTTTGGTTAAGTATATTTCTTCTTTTCTTTTGTTTTTTGTTCTTCTGATATTATTGAGGTTTTCATAATTATATTATTTAGTTATTTCAATGTAATTTAGCTCTTTAGGCTAATAAATTGTTGTTATTATTGAAAAAAATATTCTAATACTATTTCAGATAAAAAAAATTAAATAAAAGTTGAAGGGGATAAAAATTCTATTTCTAATCGTTCTAAATAGGATATAGCGTCATGAACAAAAAGGCTTTATTGTATATGTTTTCAGGTAGGTAGGTAGTATTGTCAATTTTTTCAACTGATTTGGATTCAAGCAATGACACTTTTTATCCAGTGGGCTGTATGCCCGGAAAGGTTTCTTATTAACAGATAGTCTTGGAACAAAAAAAAACACAAAATTTTCTGATGTTAGGGAACGTCGTAGGGAAATTAAAAAATATAAATAAATGCTGATACGTTAAAAAAAATATCGAAAAAATACGAAAAATTTTGCGTTAAATTGTTAATCAATTGAAATACCCTTACGATGTTTTGAATTATGTTATTGTGAAGTTCTGTACAACTTGATTTCTTGAAAACTTTTTGAGTGAAAAGTGGTTTTTATAAAAACGCAACAAAAGTTTTTGTTTCCATTTCTAATCAGAGATACCTGCACCATATAATAGAACTACCTACGCTTTATACATGACCCTATATATTTGAAATTAATTTTAAAATATAGATTCTTTTATCTATCCTGATCTTTATTTGACATCCTTTTTTGTTTCTGAAATATTCGTAGTAAGTTATTCTACAGAGACTTTCACACATTTTACCCCATTATTATTTTTGCTTTATTATAGAAAATAATGGCAAAAACCAAGTTTCTGGTGACCTTAAATAAATACATACAGGACACATTTGAATGTTCCGCTTCAGGCAGAGATGCTAATCAAACTTTTATTTTCTATAAATGAAACAGTCTGTGTATTTGTCGTTTTATAAATCCTTTGTTTTTCTGATTATAATGTAATTTGCTTTGATAATTTGCAAACTGGTTTATTCACTGACCCTCCACAACGGATAAAGTCAAGATTGCTATGGAATCGGTGAATTGTTCTTTTATTGTATATTTCTTCGATATCGCAAGGAAATTTCCTAACAACATTTACCATTTTTCTTCCAGATAAAAAATAAAAAAAGGTAAGGGAGGTAGAATAGGATATGAATATCCCTATCCTTTCATTTTCTTTTCAATCTACGAATCAAAATTTTAGAAATTAAAAAGAAAATATCAGAAATTAAGATGTACGAGAAGTTAGTTTTTATAACGATTTTCTAACCGCCGTGTTTTTGCTTTTAGATATTATTTCTTTGTGCCTGTTTGAATAGTGTATATGCTCAACCCCAAAATCCTGTGCAAGTTGAAGTAATTAAGAACAAATTTGAACTCACAGACACAGGAGGCTTTTCGTTTAGGTATGTGGCATTTTTAGCTTTCAGAGTTGCCACGTCATCGGTTTAGATTTCTTGACGTTGCTTCTCATATTTTTTTCTTCTGAAGAGTTGTATGTCTCTCGAAATATCTAAACCGACGACGTAACGTAGCTACCTGTTTTGAAGTTATTCAACTATGTGGAATTTTTATTTAAAGCTATTGTTTTCAGATATTTTTTCCAATATGTATAGAATCAAAATGTTTAAACTTATATATAGTTTTAAGGTTAATTTAAGGAAAAATTTTAGATTGGTATCTGATTAATGTAAAAGATATATAAACTAAACTTAAAATTAAATTAGGACAGGAACATAGAACAACATTCTTCAGTTTTTAAATTTTTGTACTTTTTCTTGTTCTAACTAAAATTATATTTGTTGCATATTTTTTACTGAGTTCCGGGAATTATTTATTTTTTTTTACTATATCATTTAAAATATGCACACATATATTTTGGTATTTAGGTAAAAAAAACTACAATTTTTTGAAAATTTGGCCGATCAAAACGTTGATGCTAATGTGGTACATTTTAATTGCTCTGTGTAAGGTGGTCCTTAAGTACAGAGATAAAGAGGGTTGTACTATACAGGGTGTTAGGAGTTTGACTGTCTTAATTTTAACAGGCGATAGAATACTGTAAAATAAACAAAAAAAAATCGATTAAATTCATATCGAGCAATGTGACAACGGCGCAGCGGTTTATTAACACGAGGTATTAAGGTGTCAAGCAACCACCATTACGCAATTCAGTTGGTATCTGGATTCGACCGTGTCGGAGTGTTTTTTCGTACCACTATTTCCTTTTCTTGAGGGAGGTGTCGTGCGTGCATTGAAAATGGTGGTGGACATTTTGAGCATATGTTGTAGATTATTTTGTACTTGTGGGTTTAAAAATTACTGAATTTTGCTTTTTGATAAGTACCTAAATTATTTTTAATACGTATGATTATTTGGAGGACGTGAATCTTTGGGTACTTTAATTACATATTTTTCAAATTCATAATTTGATTAAATGTCAAGTTCCTGTTTTAAGAGATTCATAATTACTAAAATTCGAGCTAAAATTTAAGCACAACACTTTCTTCGTACTACAGAATCGATGCATTTTACTTTATTTATTTAGAAGCTGGAAAACAATTGTCTTGAAATTTACTAAATGTTTTACAATAATAGTTGTTTACATTTTTTCCGTAGGACAAGTCTGCGACGTGTACACATGGTGTGCATCAGCAGGTTAAGCGCTGTTGTCACGTTGTGATGAAACTCCCCAATATTAATATTCGCTGTACTTTGAAAACAGTTTTCAAAAATTAACAGTTACTGTTAATCTTACGCCCCTGTAATATACAACTTTTTTGTTGTTGTTTTATGTTCTATGATTCAACGGGCTTATTTTACAACTTGCTTTTACGTTTGCCGTACTCACTCAACCCACTAAATTTATAGGAAAATATCAAGTTGATAGCTTTAATATTAACAATGATAAATCATTTCTAATTCGTAAAATATTTGAAACGGTTCAGAGCATCTGTGACGTCATACCGTTCGACTGGCTCGAACCGACGACTCAGTGTGCTACTAGCGATTATATTAAGTTATTACCGTATTTTTGCAGATGTTTAAAACGTACTCTTTTTGTCTGGTGCAAAAAATGGAATCTGTGGGCTTAATAAGTAACTCAAGTAACTCAACCATAAGATAAATGCATTTGTCTCGTGCCATACTATTGTAAGAACGACACAAATAACATTCGTGCGTCACATATGCATAGTTTTCTGCGTTTGGTATTTGTTCTGGCCATTTATTTATCTTAAGTATTTGTTATTAATTATTTTTTGTAAGCAATAAGTAAATTTGTAGTCATTTAAGATTATAGAAATATACATATGACGATCGATTGTAGGACGCAGTTAAGTATCAGGTTGTTGAAAAAAATAGGATTTTTTGCACTTTAAATAGCTATGACGATATTTTCTAAATACGAATAAAAAATATGCTAAATAAACCCATTCAATGCAGTTTCTTTTATCATCTATATGTGAGGTACAAAAAAATATTCTTAAATATCATATAGGTACCACAAATACGCAAGAACTTACATATTAAAGGGGTTAAATTCAATTTTTTTTCTTAAATCGACCCTTTAACTATTTCTTGTCCATTTCTTCGAGAAATATAAGATATCTCTCACAACTATCAAAATTGGTCTACCATGCACGTTGGCAAAATGTTTTTGATTTTCAGTTTTTCTACAAGCGATGGCATCCACCACGAGGCTACGGGTGAAATGAAAAATATTGGCACGCCAGAAGAAGCTCTAGCTGTTAAGGGAGTTTACTCCTATATTGCTCCTGATGGCACTGCATATGAAGTGGAATATACGGCAGATGACAAGGGTTTTCGACCGCATGTTAAAATTCTTCCACCTTCTGTCCTAAGAATTGCTTCAGCATGCGAAGGGTCACTCTGCGGGACAGGGCTGGGTTAAATTTACTTGCCTCAAAAGTTTTCTTTAAGAACATTAAACGTATTATTACAGCAATTATTTAGTTAATTTATTTGATAAATTTAAGAGCACTTACAATATTTATTTATGAAACTGTTACTTATTATACAGGGTGTTAATGAACTTATGTCAAAAAAGAGGTGAAATGGGAGCAAAAACGGAGTTAGCTGATGTCACAAACTTGTATCGGAAGTTTAAGGACATAGAGAAAAAAGCTAATTAAAAATGTGTTTAAAAGTGTGTAACCTGAGGGGTCATTTCTTAAATTATCTATTATAACCAGTATTATAACGTGTCTCGATTTCACAAGAGTTTACTATTTAATTCTCGAAAGGGAGTTTATAATTATCATTACCTTTTAATTAATACGTGGGAACTTAGAAATGTTGTATGCTCAGAGAATGAATTTCAGGCACTTACCCTCTATTGCTTACGTAGAATGTAATCCATTGGCTGGTTATACAGTTGAGAGAAACAAAAGGAAACACCAAAACTTTCAGAAAGGGTTTTAATAACAATAAACAAAACAAACAAACAAAATAACAACACAACGACTCGAACAACATTATTAATTAATTTATTGACACGCGACAGCGAGATTCAGGAAATGCGCGCTTCATAGCAAAATTTGGAAAAACTTTATCTATTATTAAATTTAATTAATTAGCCCGAGACTCCAAACTAAGTCGATTGCTCAATATGGAACCCAAGGAAGAACTGACTTTTTCGAGATCTTTCCTGAATTCCACCTCACTTCGACACGCCCATTTCTTGGGTTCAGAAGTTTCTGTTCTTATCTTATTGGCGGGGAGCTGAATATCGGGACGCTTGGTATAACTATACTATGTTAATAGTTATCTAATTGACTGATTTTACCTTTATCTAAATAATTTTGAGACTAAACTAACAAATAATCCTAGCCTTCCTCTAGTGACTCCGCGTAGCGAATACGGGACGGATTAGTCGATCTCATTTAACCTACTCTTATAGCTTGGGAAATCCGTCAAAAAAACAGCTATTACTCTCTTTTCGAATTCGATTTCGATTTACAATTTGAATTAATTCTACTTTGGAACCTCTACGCTCTTCTCGTGATTTCGCGCGTTGTTAAAAATATGGGTTTCTACGCTGGCGCCTCCCAGACGCAACAGATGACTGTCACATGGCCCCGACTCTAAGCGAACTTGTTAAAAATATTGGTAAATTTCTCCGAAGGACGACGCTACCTACTCTCAACTTTCGATAATTTGTGTGTTGACGAAAATATTTTACTTTCTGAGAACTAATAAATAAATGACTACGCCTCCCGGCTTTTGTTACAACTGTTTCGGAACTGCTGAAATACATTTGTTTTATCGAGGGGAGTACTTACAAAAAATTCTGTAACACTTTTTACGAATTTGTAGGTTTCTTATCAAGCCGGACTGTATTCGAAAGTAAATTTGTCCTACATTGTTGTAGTGATTGCTGTGCTGTTTTTCGAGTGTACTTTTAATAGCCGTATTTTCAAGTTTTCTTTTGAAAAGTGGCATGTATTTAGCAATCGTAAATATTATGATATGTTCATAATTTATGGCGAAGTAAACGAAAATGCCCACTTGCTTATCGAAAATCCACATGAAATACGACAGTTTTCAGTGAACGTGTGGGCCGGTATCGTTAATGGCACTTTAATAGAATTGCCTAGACGCTTAGATGGTGCCTCATATCTAGATTTGCAAAATCGCTTACCAGAGTTATTGGAAGACATGTAATTAAATGTTTGGCAAATATGTGGTTACTACATGACGGAGCCCCCGCTCACTTTTTCGGAGAGTGCTCGACTTTCTAAATATTACTTTTCTGATCGCTGGATAGGCCGCGGCAGCCTAGTTAGATGTCCCCCCGGTCCCCGGATCTCCCCCTTTAGATTTCTTTTTGTGGAGATATGTGAAAAGTGTTGTATTCCACGGAAGTTCGTGACATTGACCAACTGCGACATCGTATTGCTGAAGCTTATAACATGATTCAAGAGGATGTGGCAATGTTGCAACGCGTGCGAGCGAATTGGATACGCTGAAGCAAATGGTGGGTACATCGAAAATCTATGAAAATCAGCAGTTCTCAAAAGGTGGCTCCTTGCAGTGTTGAAGTAAGTCAGATTTTAAAATTATTATTTGATATAAGTTCATTAACACCCATGTAGGTATTTTTTTGGTTAGTAGTAGCTTTTTTCTGACATATCTGACAGGGTATCCATATTGTTGCCATCATTAGTTTTGTATTTTCTGTATTAAAATCGTCATTCATTTTTTTGACTACATCGAAACTCCATACAATAATTTGTTATAACATTACTGGAAGAATTAAAAGAAAAAAACAGTTTACTATTCACATACAAAGTGGATAGAGTTTTATAGTGATGAGATCTACTTGGTGCGATTTTTTTAAAATAGCCAAAACAAAATGTGAAAAGTAAACTTTGCCTAATGAGTGCGGAAATAAGTGAAAAAAATTTATATAGTAGATAATTGAACATTAAAAAATAAGGCGATTTTTTTGCTATGGATCATTGTCGATCATCTGTCGAATTTGAACATCCTATATCTTGGAACAAAAAGTTTCTGGACAGTCTTTTCTTATATGTCCAAAATTAACTATTCAGATTTTAAGTTTGTCCAATTATCTTGAAACACCCTATATAGAAGTATACAACAATTTACTTGTTTGTTTTTGGGCTTCAACTAATCAATATGGGTTTATGTAAGTGATATATTTTTTTTAATTTACCCATTAACTGCTAATAAGAATAATTACCAATTGTATGTGATTTTTTCCTTTGTTTCGATGAATAATGCTTTTATGATTTGACCGTAAGGAATGTGCAATAAAACTGATAAAAAAAATCATGTGTCTCACCACTTTTTCTATATATAAAGCTGCAATGTGTGAGCTGGACAATTCATCGCCAGCATCTACTCTAGAGTACCTATAATTGCGCTAAAAAAATGAACCGTCTTTTTTTGGTAAGAATTTCATATTATGTAATGTGTTTATAGAACAAATATTTCTTCTAGGTTTTGGTCATTACGGCCTGCTTGACTAGCATCTGTGCTCGTCCGGAGAATGCTGCATCGGGGGATCATGATGATTCGGTAGTAGTACGCTCCTCCTCGTAAGTAGAAAAACAATTGTGTATAAAGTGGGCTCGGTAACTCCCGTAACTTTTTATTTATTGAGAAATTTTAACTTTTATTTCTTGAAAGGGTCTCTAGGCCTCGAAAAAACACGCCGTAATTGCGATCATTTTTAGGGTGCGAAAAGGGATTTTCTTAGGGAAAAAAATCTACACTTGTCAACGATGTATTTTATGAGGGAAGAAATTTTTTGTTGGATATGATCTGTCACCACAATTGTAATTGTAAAAGATTGTCTCGGTTATGCTGTTCGACCTTGGAGATTATATTTTGGAATTAAAATCTCCCTACCTCTTCCTAAGTTTGAGGCCACTGGTTAGATTTTGAAGTATTGTACACAATATTTATGCAACTACCATGAAGCAACTCTCCCCATTTCGGATTCTTCATTTCTAACTGTTTTTCATTAAGAAACTAAAAACGGCATTTCACATTTTATTTGCGATTTACTAATTGTTTACAAAAAATTATATTCATTCCTCAGATGTCTGTACTTATAAAAAAATGTATTCTTCATTTCTCGACGAAAAGTTACTCTTTTCGAAAATATTTGCTTGTATGTTATTTATTTGGTGCATAGTTTTCGTTTTTTTTAGTTTTTGCGTATTTTCACAGGCGGCAAAATGCCCAAAAAATAAAGAAAACAAAATTTTGCTGGTTTTGTAGCTTTGGAAAATAGTATTATAACCCAAAAAATTGTACGGTGTACTCAAAAATTCGACGACTCAAACATACCTCTAGACTAAAATGACGTCGAAACTGACGTGACTTTATTTTAAGAGATTCAAAAAATGATATTAACAAAATTTGTTTCTAATATCGACCAAATTAGTTTTACTTTATAAAATTGCCGTATTTCTCTCAATATGAAGCAAAACTTAATCGATAAGCAGAATTTCCCACTTGTGAAGCATTTGAATGTAAAAAATGTTTACATTTAAATTATTCACAATATTGAAGTGAGAAATTCTACTTGATTTTGAACAACCCAGACATTTTTGGAATTATAAGACTATATTTCTAAATTTCAATACAAGCAAATATTTGTATGAAGAATAACTTCTTGTCAAAATATGAAAATTAAAAATTTATACTGGTATAATTAACCAAAGAAGGGGACACGCCATTTTTGCTGTTTTTATTGTAGAATTTGTTCAGTAGCAACGAATTATGCACGATTGTGCTAATTTAATGCCTTTTTGACTGTAAGATAATTCAACCAGATGGTAGATCTACTTTATCTCTTTTACCTACTTATTTCCTGATTTCCTCTATCCCGCTTTAGAGTTTCCGTTGTTATTAGCTTTATTAGTTTAGGTCTTTACTTAATACAACAAATTTATATAAACAACTAAATTTTGTGATTAATTTCCCCATTTTGCTTATTAGGGGTGATGACCACACAGAAGGAGCAACTATAATATTGGTTGCTGTGGATGGAAATACGGAGCAACCCCCTGAGAGAAAATAATACTTTTGTGCATGATTTGAAGGGATACCAATAAAATGATATGACATTTATTTGTTTTTTTTTTGGGTTACTTAAATGTTATAAAATGATTATTGTTCCAACAGCATAGTATTGTCGAATAGTTATTGGATAAATAACCGATAACTAATGCAGAGATGAATCTTATTCGTTTCTGAAGAATTCTTTGTATTCATTTAAAAATATTTGTTGATATAATTAAAACAATGTTTTGTACAATTGAGTAACACGGAATTGTTCATTAGAATATCTTAAAAGAGTACATTGACTTCATTTGATAGACTTTTTAGAAGAATTATTGAATTAGCAGAACACATTTACAACAGAGTAAAGATAAGAGAGATAATAATATAACAATTTTTTTTTAATCAAGCTAATAGAATGTTTAAATTTTCCATAAAATTACATATTTCCAAATTTTACCCTTTTTTATAACTATGTATATTGTATTTATTTCTTAAAATTTTATTATTATTTTATTAAAATTATTTGTCTATAAAAAGTCATCTATACGTTATACATATTGTTTCATTTGATTCTAAATTTCATTTCGATTGTTTTAGAAAATCGTTCCAAAAAACTTGGCAATGTGACAAATACAAATTAAACAATATCTTTTTTCTGAAATCGTTCGGAAATGTGTACTTTTTGGGGCCAATTTCATACCCAACATGATTGCTGCTCTATCACCTAACCACTCCCTTAGAATACATATTAATTAAGTACGATTATAAAAAAAGGGAAATACAAAATATACAAATGAATTCATGCATGAGAAAAATAAGATTTGACCTGTTTTTTCAAAACTAGAAGCAGATTGAATGGCAGAGCGGAACTTATTAAAAATTATGACTTCTGAAATTGAGCAGTACGATGACGTGGGACAGTGTACATACATATCACGAAATCTGGGGGACCGTTCATACCGCCCTTTGTTTATTAATTTATTAAAAATAATATTATATAAGGTATTAAGGAAATAAGTACATACTCAAAATTGAAGAGTATGTAAAACATATTATGATGAAAACCTTAGTAGAGTTTTTGTCAATTTTCATTGCATAACTGCAAAACGGTCTAATATTAAATCGGCCTTGTATTACTATTTATATGCTTAATAATCAGTATAATATACAAATCAAAATTTGCTACAGGGGCCTAAGAAAATGCGGGATTATGGGAAAAAATAAACGAAACAACGTAAAAAGAAAAACAAAACTTTATATAACATACAAAACAGGAATTACTAATTAGGTAGTACAGTCACCGACTATTAACAGCGGTTGGTGGTTTCCAACCCCCAAAGGCTTTCTCTATCTCCATTGCTACTGCTAACGTTAGCCTATCACAGTTTGGCGCTGCAACGACCTTCAACAAACAATTAATATTATTTCTAACAAAGAAACGTAAAAATTAAGTTAAAGAACAGAATTTGCCGGCTGTTTCGTTAAGATGAGACACAATTGGAGAATCAAAAAATCTTATACATAATTTATTTTTGGGATAAAATGAACAACAGTCATTGAGAAATATCCAGTCTATGTACAAACAACATGTACCTACCTGTACGCCGATGGGCAGTCCGTCTCTGGTAAATCTGATGGGACAGTTCGTTACTGGCAAACCTAAAACGTTGAATATATACAGATAACTGGCATCAAGTGTTTTTCTGACCATATCTCCGTGGTAACAAGCTTCCATAGGACTAGTAGGAATTATGAAGACTCCGTCATTACCCAACAGTTTGACGAAATCACTTTTCAGATCCTTTAATGTCCCTTTGATGTTTTCAAATAGCGATCTAGGTAGGTAACCAACGAACCTTCTTAAGACGCCATATAGGACTACGTTGAGGGTGGACTCTGACCTACCAGTTGCGTATTTGAAAAGCTCTTTGTAACTGCCTTCTCCTCGGCCTTCAAAAAGATTGTCGACGTCGTCAATGTCCAAGAGATTCAACGCTGCTATTTCTGGAGCATGTTTCATTAAAGGTAATTTTACCTAAAAAGTTCTTGTTGTTAATGACTTTCCATAACTAGATTCGTTTGAGAATTTTTCAGTGTCCTTTATTTTCTACAATATGCTCTAAAACTTCTTTTTGTAAAAATATTTGATTTTTGTGTAGATATAGTATAGTACGATCGTAAACGATGCAAAGTAGAGCAAAAAATTGTCGGTCTTTTATCAAAGGAAAATCGTGTCATCATTTTTAGGAGGCGTAAGATGAACCGTTTCAAATTTAAAATGAAATTGAATGTAAAATCTGAAATACCGCCGCATTCGCACTGTGTTCTGGTACTAGCTGTAGTCGGCCAGGTGCATCGAGTGTACGAAGTGGTCGGTTATACGTCAAATACTAACCTGGCGAGCTTGATCGTAGAGCAGGGAACAATAAAGAGAGGCGCGTACAGAGGTGAAATGTAGCACATATGTGGAATTTAAATAACGAATTGGATTTATAATAAATTACATTTAAAACAAATAGTTTATGAGAATAAAGGGATTTTTGTAGGAACAGGGTTCCAGACGTGAACTGATCTCTTCATCGCACCCCATTACGATTCTTTTTTTTATAAGGAGAACGAAGTTTCAAAGCAAAAACCTTGTATAACAGATATACTATAAATATTTACAGAATGGAAACAAAATATAAATCCTATTATATGATTCTATCAAATGAAAACACTAACAACAATTCTCTACCAATCTCAACAAAATAAATTATTTTTCTATCAAACAAGAAATGTTAACAAATTATAAACAAAATATAAATTCTATGATTTATGTACTGTACGCCAAACTGCATTTTTCTCATCTTCATTTAATGTTAATTTCTTCTTTCCACCCTCTTTTTTAGGTTTCTTAACGTCTCCTTCAATTTTCTTCTCTCTTAAAATTTTGAAAACAGATAATTCGCTTACTCCAGTATATCTAGAACACATTTCCACCAAACCAGTCTTCAGTTTCATGGGATGATCCTTTTCTAAAGGGTTATAGACATTTAATATTATCGTTTTTTCTCTGTAACTTAATATAGATTATTTTGTAGCCACAGCAATACATCCGGCTCGCGAACATCCAGGCATCGCCTCCATTTCTCCATATAACAACAACAGAGCAATAATAATACAAAAAACTTCACTTCACTAGCACAGAAAATATAATAGCATTCACGATTCACAAACAACAGCCCGAAACACACAAACAGCACACAAATAAAACACTAAAAACACTTTTGCTACGGAGCACAAGAAATATGATTTCACTCACAAACTCTCAAATAATAGCGCGAAACACACATATAGCCCGAAAGAAATATAATTGCACTTATAACAGTTATAACCTCACAAATATCGCGAGCGAGAAACACGCAGCACCAATACAACCGAAACGAAACTAACCACGCCAGGCCGGCACGCGCGCCGCCGCAAAAAACACAAGACACAAGTCATATGAGGGAGAACGAAGGGAGTAATAAATGTATTGTTGTCCTGCCGCCCAATGTGCGAAGGAGATGCCTTTGTTTTTCATTTTGTCCTTCATAAATATATAACTGTTAATCCATAATGCATAAAGAAATTATTCAATTTCCAAAACCCCATATAAAATGTGTTGCACTGATTCCCTTGACAGGCAATGATTTATTACTTTGCATCGTATACGATCGTACTATAGAATGTATGTAGCTTATTTTTAATTATTTATTTTATTTTGTTTGAAAATGCACAGGTTTACACTCAGTTACAGAGCAGAAGTTGCTCGATTTAAATACTTTAAAGTACTACCTTTTTACAGTTGTTGTAGCAGAGAGTGTTGAAATGATCAATGACCTGATGCAGGGCTTCCAAACAGTCATCGCTAACTTTAGTTGTCAAAGAGGATTCGATATCTTCCATGAAAAATACCCTTATGTCTTTAAGATTCACCTGAAAACCAAAATTAAATTTCTTTTCTCTCATCTAGTCTGGGAGATTTCTTATACATTTAAATGTAAATGTTTCATTAAAATGTAGGTATAGAATGAACATAAACATATAATTCAATAACATTTCTGTAAACTTTAAAGACAAAAGTGAATATGCATAAATTAAAATATTAACTTTATTAAGCGTTTATTACTGTTTGAAAAATTTGTGGTAAATACCAATATATTTTTAAAAATTTTTTGCAATTCTGTTTAATTTTTAACAACTTATATTTTAATTTAAAAGATTAAGACTACTTTTGTGATATAACGGATGTTTTTGATTACGGAGATCACGGTTATCGTATAGAAAACAAAGTTTGTCAAAATGAGGACAAAGTTGAAGAATTCAATGACCAATAACATATCGAAGAAGTTATTCATGCAAAATTGAACAACGTTTTTACTTTTTGACTTGAAATGGAAAAACTTGAATTTTCGATAACTTTTTTATCGGGCGAATTTTTATTATTATCATAATACGTCACATAAATACTGTTTATATTTTTGCTTTTTGCTAGAATACAAATTATCCATGTTTATAAAGGCGGGTATCCATTTGTGTCAAATGTCCCGTAACGTAACACCGAACATGTTACGTTACAGCTAGGGGAGACGGAAAATTGTTACATGGTACGTGTAACAAACTTGACACGCCTAACTAATCCGGGACGAACCATCAGTTATCGGTTTTTAGTCGTCGCATCAAAGGGTGTTACGGGTCTATTTTGTCGCCCGGTATAGAGACGAATGTAATGTAGTGATGGCAATATTTAAAACATTACTGCACGAACCAGAAATGAACGGTTTGAGGTTGAAATTAAATACGAAAAAAAAATAAATAAATGGCTTAAGATTTTCTTAAAATAAATAATTAAGTACTTTTAAATTCAGTAAATTTCGGCAATATATTATAATCTTAATAGAAACCTTTAAAATACACTTTTATCGCCGTCGAGTATAGGCAAAAAGATGTTTAGTTTTTCGCACTGAAATAAAATTGACGATTTACTACGAATTCTGTCTTGAAAGATAGCAGTCATTCACGCAGCTTGTGGATTTATGTAAATTAAAGTTAATTAAAAGTGTGTTGCATTTTACTGATTAGTGTATCTATCGCTGATAGATAGCAGTGTTAATCTGGATTTGCAATTGTACTGTGCAACACATAAAAATTGCAAGAAAGGCCGCCCAATATCCAAGGTATCTAAATACATTCTTTTCCATTAATTCTGTCAAGCCATTTATATAACTTTTGTGAGGTGGATTCAATCACCTGCATTAACGTTTATTTCCCTCAACTACGTTCATTTCTAGGCCTTTTTTTTTTTTCCCCGTGTGGCTGCCCTTAATTGCTGGTAATTGCAAAATATACTGTGGAGAGAGAGAGCCCCAATAGTACTGCAGTACAATACGAGCCCCAGGCACGGAGGCGAACGTGCAGGCGACAGACCAGGGCGAAGGTACCAGGACATCCGACCCAGGCGGCGAGGCTTCGCCCGCTTGTAACCTAAAAACACCGGACACAAGGTCTTATTCATTTCTCTACTCATTAATTAGTTAAATTATTGAACTATTATTTTCCCTTAAAGCCTTCTTTGTTCACTTAGTTACGACTGTAAACCTGCCAGTATATATACTAAAAGGGACTTCATTTTGCATATTTACCCTAGAGGTGTCTAGGACCCCGCGTATTTGTTTATGACCACCCCTCTCGGGGGTATTTTGACCTATTGCAGCCATATATTTGACCAATCTGCTATTCTTGGCTATTTCATGTTTTGTTATAACAATTGTTATTTGATAATTACTTATCATTAAAGTAGTTTGATTATTATCATTCTTTTTTTTGCTATAATTTCTTGTAGTTTTATAACATAGCCTTGGTGCAACCGCAGAGATAGAGACTGCACCTCCACGCCCATCTCCCTGAGCTACTGGACTCTCTGCAACCTTTGCACATTTTGCCATTAAGGCTATTGCATCTGGCAGTCTCGCCATTTTTTTTTAGTATGCTACTATACCCAAGAGTGGGTGGACGTAGCAACTTGGCGCCCAACTTTTGATATTTTTTATTTTTATTGCATTGGACGAAATTCTCATTTCTTTCTCATGAAAGTGCTGGTTGGCTGATTGGTCGAATTTATGACATTGGGTAACCAATTTTGAGGTTATATGCTAACTGTATGATTTTATGTAAACTGGTACTGGAGTAGGCTTACGCATGCGTGGACATTAATGTGCCAATTTCATTGGTTTGTTGATTATTTGTAGTAACTGCAGATTATTGGGGAGCTTAACGTTAATTAAACTTGAAATGTTTATTCATCATTTTTTGTAACACTGCAATAAATAACTATAGAAATTAAATATTGCCATGACAATTACATAGGTGCATTGGTATATTTTTGGGATTTCGGGTTCTGAGATACTTTGTGTATTTAATTGTACATAATACATTTTAGTATTTTTATTAGTTATTTAATTTATTAGTATTAACTAGGTTTTTTACGTGATAATCGACTATTAAATTTAGATAAGGTGGTAATTAAAATAAATTTAGAGTTAGTCGAATCCTTGCGGTTTAGATATTTTGTAATTTAATTGGATTAAACTGGTTACATTGTTTTTAAGTTATTGAAAAAAAAATAGGTTATAATTATTATTGACAATTTTGATCTTAGATCGGATTTTTCTTTTGTGTTGAAATACGTTCTATACTCATTTCGTATGTAAAGTAACGGTCCTTTTTTTCTTTTTTTTTTGCTTTTTCTAAGGGTCAGGGTCAGGGTTGTGATAATTGACATCAATCACTACCGATTTTTTTTTAATTTCATTTCCAATATGGAGGTCAATAGATTACTTGGGGACGAGTTAGCATACGAATTGTGCATTAGGAATTTACCGATAGGGAATACTGTTGAGGGAAAACGAAATATTCTAAGGGAAGTTTTCCGAAAGGAGAGATTGAATTTTGCGGCTGCGCCTCAAAGGGTTCCTTTGGACGCTGAAAATGAATTGACGATTTGTTCCCGGAAAATTGAAGAATTAAATTTAGCTATTGTTAACTTTGATCACAATAATAGGCAAAACGACTTCAAGCGAATTTATTCTCGTCTATTGCACATCGCTTTGAGATTGGAAAGAATTTCTTGTCAAGAACAAAGTCAGACAAAGGTAAGGTCTGATCTGGTAGCAAGGTGTGCACAATTGATAGGTAATCTCAATTTGGTTTATGAAGGTCTATCGACGAGCCAAGCAGGCGCGCAAGGAGTTGTCTCACCTGTAGAGGAAATTCCCCACCGTTCAATTCTAGATCAGGACAATCTTCTTATACCAGAAGTGGTTGCACCTCCAAACGTAGCTGCAGGAGTTTCCTATGACTTGGTTGATATTCCCCCTCTTAGGAATGAAGGGACACCTTGTCGAAGAGAAGAGCTACTGTCTAATGGGATGGTTCAGCAATCTCCACAGTCGAGAGTGACTCACCCTTCGCAGTTTGGTCCGGAAAATATTCGTCCAGTAGTCCCTCCAATTGAAGGTACAAGCTCAGTAACGAAACCACGCGTCCGTTTTGATAATGCTGCATCTCCAGTTCCTGGATTATCGAGACAAGTAGACGGAAGATGTTATTCTGGTGATAGTGGTGGACAAACTACTGTTCCGGGGAACGATTTAATTGCCCAATTAGAGGATTTGCAATTTTCTCCAATTCATTCAAGGTTGCCAATCACCGAGTTTCGACCCAGGGTTCCGGAAATCGGACGATGGAACTTACGTTTCAATGGCAGAACCAGTGTGAATGATTTTTTGGAGAGAGTTGAAGAGTTACGCATCTCTAGAGGTGTGACGAAGGAGCAACTACTGAGATCGGCACCTGAACTATTCACCCAAGAGGCTTTAATCTGGTACCGAACAGGATACTTTAAAACATGGGATGAATTAACTGCGCAACTTAAGGACACATTTCAGCCTCATGACTACGAGTACATGCTGTGGGACGAAATTCGCCACAGGACACAAGGGGCTCAAGAGAAGGTTGTCAATTTTGTCTCTGCTATGGAGAATTTGTTCCGAAAACTGTCACAGCTTTCATCAGAAGAAACCAGATTGAACTTGATCAAGCGAAATCTCCTACCCTACATCCAAATGCAATTAGCCACCCATTCCATCTATTCTATATCCGAACTAATCCGTCTCAGTAGAATCGTGGAGGAAACTGAAGGAATAATCCAAAAGTTTGTACCACCTCCAAGCAATCACAGAAGTTTACTAGAACCAGAATTAGGATATAGAAGACCGTGCAACCAACCAACCGCCTCCATCAATACTATCCAAGAGGTCCGGGAACCTCAACCATCGACTTTCCAACCTTCTGCAGTAATTTCAACCATTTCCCCGACACCTAATTTAGGATGTTCAGCTGTTGATCCTCCTTCCTCTTGTTGGAATTATGGAGCAAATACCCACACAAGTTCCGAGCCTGTGATAAACCCCGTAGGAAGTTTTGTTTCCGGTGTGGTTTGGGCAATGTCACAGTGTTGTCATGTCCTCATTGTCAAAAAAACGACAGGAGAGGTCACCATTAGACCGCGAGGGCGACCACGATCCTGCTTTAGTGGCTGATCCTAAGTCTCAATGTATCCTTGACTTTATTCTCGCTCATGCGAGAAATGATACTCGACCATACGTGCATGTCAGTATATATGGCAAAGACGTTTTGGGACTTCTAGATTCTGGTGCTACCAGAACCTTTATAGGAGGACCAGGTTGGGAATGGTTGCAGACCACTCGTACATTAAGTATGGCCGGCATGCAAGAGTGTACGGTAGCTAATGGACAGTCATGCCCAGTTATTGGAGTGGTATCCCTCCCAATAACCTTAAGTGGTCGAACCAGAATTTTTGACGTTTTAGTAGCTCCTACACTCTCTCATGATCTCATACTAGGGATAGATTTTTGGAGAGTAATGCAAATTATACCCGACATGTTTTCGGGCAGCTGGTCATTTCTCAACCCCTCGGAGGTAAATACCCTAAAAGTTGGGGCTATCCACTTTTCAGAGAGTCTTACTTCAGAACAATAGAAGCAACTTGAGCAGATGATAGAGGACACTTTCCAAGCCATGCCCAGTAAATTAGGCTGTACCACTTTGGTGGAGCATATTATTCGTACTGACTCCCCGCCAATAAGGCAGAGACATTATCCTATTTCACCTGCCCTTCAGAGACAAGTTTACGAAGAATTAGATAAAATGTTAGCTGATGGAGTAGTGAAGCCTTCAAATTCTCCGTGGGCTTCACCAATATTACTCATCAAAAAAGAGGACGGACGGTACCGATTTGTTGTAGACTTCCGACAACTCAACAAGGTTACCGCTCGAGATGCATACCCCTTACCCTTCGTAAGTGCTACTCTCGATAAATTAAGGGACGCTCACTACCTCACAACCCTTGATATCAAGGCCGCATATTGGCAGATTCCGCTGTCGGAGGAGTCCAAACCACTCACCGCTTTTGTCATCCCTAATAGGGGACTATTCCAGTTTCGGCGCATGCCTATGGGTCTCCACAATGCTCCTGCCACTTGGCAGCGATTCATCGACAGAGTCATCGGACTTGACCTCGAAAAGTACGTGTTCGTTTACTTGGATGACGTAATTATATGTACCGACAGTTTTGAACGTCATCTCGAAATTCTTAAGGAAGTCATCACTCGCATTACTAATGCAGGATTAACACTTAACCGCGATAAGTGCCACTTTTGTAAACAAGAACTTCGGTATTTAGGCTACGTTGTGGGTGCCTCAGGATTAATGGTGGATCCTGGAAAAGTTGAGGCCATTGTGAAAATTCCCCCACCTCGCAATGTAACGGAGGTGCGACGCCTCATAGGTCTTGCCTCATGGTACCGGAGGTTTGTACCTAATTTCTCTTCCCTTATAGCGCCTCTTTGTGACCTTTTAAAGAAGAATAGAAAATTCATCTGGGATGATGCTTGTAACTCTGCCTTCAGGTCCCTGAAGGATTGTTTGATTTCAGCCCCTATTCTGTCATGCCCGAACTTCGACCTCCCTTTTATTATTCAGACNTGTTTATGACCACCCCTCTCGGGGGTATTTTGACCTATTGCAGCCATATATTTGACCAATCTGCTATTCTTGGCTATTTCATGTTTTGTTATAACAATTGTTATTTGATAATTACTTATCATTAAAGTAGTTTGATTATTATACCTTCTTTTTTTTTTGCTATAATTTCTTGTAGTTTTATAACATAGCCTTGGTGCAACCGCAGAGATAGAGACTGCACCTCCACGCCCATCTCCCTGAGCTACTGGACTCTCTGCAACCTTTGCACATTTTGCCATTAAGGCTATTGCATCTGGCAGTCTCGCCGTTTTTTTTTAGTATGCTACTATACCCAAGAGTGGGTGGACGTAGCAAGGGATGCAACAGTACTTTCTGCCACATGTCGAGACGGGGTTACCCTTTTAGCCGTAACGATGCCTGTTGCACATGTGATTTTGTCTTATTTTTTGTTTCGTCAGTCTTTTGTATGTGGTCTGGGGTCAGTCTGTTTTCTGCAGTGACTAGGAAAAAAAGAAAAAAATCGAAAAGCTTTAAATTCCAGATCTTCACAGGAAAAATTTCTTTAATTTTGATAAATAAAACAGTTTTCGAGAAAATAAGTTTACAGTGTAGAGTGCAATTTATTATAATAATAAATTTATCAACGTCAATCGCATACTTATAATAAATATATACTCAAAATGTCACACATTTTGAGTATTCCCAGAAACAAGTACTTGGACTTTGTTATCATTTTAAAAAAAACTGTACAAGCATGAACAATGACAAACCGTAAGGTCTACGCTCAAAATAATGCGATCGCTGACTGATTGAATAGAATCTCGTGAAATTTATTTGCCAGTGTAAAGGAAATAAAATTGCTGGTTACTACTGTAATCATTTATGAAGGTCTTCACATTTAGACCTAAATCTGAGGAAGCTATAATAGCCAGTGTTATGTATTTAAATACATTTACAGGAAAGTAAATTCGCTTACTGGTTCGTTCAGCATCAGGCAGTCTTTCATCTCTGGTTCAACGATGACCTCCAATAGAAGTTTCAAATCGGTAGCATATCGAGCCATGGGTCCTAACGTGAAAACCGCTTTCCATACTTCCTCGTTTTTACAACTGGGATAATGTCCTATATACGAAACCACTCCTGGAGATGGTTTGTGTCCCCACACCCCGCAGAAGTGCGCTGGTAGCCTTAAGGAGCCTCCAACATCGGATCCTATACCGATGACCGAACAGGCCGATGCCAGGAGACTGGCCTAAAATTGACACATGTGATAGTTTAAAGATTAGAATAGGTCATTGGAAAAGCTAGTGCACACTCATAGCATAATTTGTGTTTCATTGGATGAACTGATTCCATATTTTAGGTTCCAGTGAACAATTAAGGCACTTATCCCTGCACAAAGCGCAAAAATTTTGACACGAGTTTTAGATGATAATGTGGTAGTTTTTTAAGTGATTACAGACTGCACAAAAATTAATTAGAAATTTGTCTCAAAAAACGGTACGAATCGGGGTCGAAATCTGGATTGGGTAACTAACTTTATTTTTAATTTAATTAAAAGTTGATGAACAGAAGCATAGGTCGAAAAAGCCGAACAATTGGATATTGTTGTTTTCAATGCCCGGAAGGTTTTTCAAAAAAACAAAAAAAATTTTTTTTCGAATTTCTTTTTTTCATCAATTTAAACATTATTTGCGGTAAAAATGTGAGAAAAATTATTTATTTTAATCATGATTATGAAATGTTTAAGCTTAAGATTATGGTTTAGGTTTATGGTTTAGGAGAACTGGTTTAAGACCGGAGATATTTGTAGCTCTCGTCAGTATGCCAAACGTGTCGGTAGAAAGGACATTTAGAGACATGGCATATATTTTATAGGTTATATCTCACCACTACTCAAAACATATATATCCAGTTGTTTACCTACCTCACCTCCGGAGGATCCTCCAGGAGTTCTAGTGGTATTGTGAGGGTTTTTCGTTGTCCCTTTAAGTTTATTACCGCTTTCCCAGTTCATACAGAGTTCCGGGATATTGGAGGTCAGTATTGGAATGGCTCCAGCTTCTCTAGCATATTTCACGGTTACCGCATCCGTTTTGGCAGTTATATTGGCCCTAGTTAGCATCCCTGAGGTGATCTTCATGTGGGCAACCTCAATGCTCCCTTTTACTGTGAGAGGTACACCTAGAAGAACACAAAAACATTTTGAAAATGTATATAAATGTAAATAATTAAACTTAATTCTAAAAAATTCCAACTTAAAAAATTACTTGTATATTGCACTGTTTCTAACTTACCTAATAGTGGGTGTTTTTCTTTTAATTCTTCCGTAGATAGAGTCCCAAAAGATATTAATTTGTCTGCATACTTGGCGTCTTCTATTGCTTGCTTAAACCGGTCCTCTATAACTGCATTTATTAATGGATTTACTTCCTCTATTCTTGTGATGTACGCTTTTACAACAGCTTCACTAGACAACTACAGGGACAGAACAAATTCTTTTCACTCATTTAAGACGGTCACTTCTGACAGAGGAAAACTAGATGGCTCCACCAACAAATTATTTCAAAGATGATAATAAATTTAAAGGAACTAAATTTATTGCAAATGAAAAGTTGTAAGGGTTTAGCATTTGTTGGAGCTCTTAATGACATAGTTTGGTTAGAAAATATTCGCTAGTTTACGAGAAATAAAATTTTCTTTGAGATATTGTTTATGGCTAAAAACTTTTTTTTAGATCAAAACGGTTATTCAAAATATGTCATTAGGAAATTTGAGGTTTTCTGAAGGTACCTTAACAAAATTCAAGTCTAGAAAAGGTTTAATATTTAAATGCATCATATTTGAAAATCGTAAGAATTCACCGACATGGAAAACTAAAAATTATTTACACACCCGATTGCAGTTAAAAAATAAAATACGTTTACAACTTTGGACACTCTGTAACAGATGGCGCTCGCCTCGCTTCATTCTGATATCAAAATCCATTTGTTATTCACGGTACGTAAAAGATTTCTAACCTTTAGGTCTTTAGGATTTATGTTTTTTTACATGCGACTTATCTAGTAATTTTGCATTTTTCCAAGTAGTAAATCTTTCATAGTTGTTTGGGTATTTTGCAGTAATTAGTTAGTTATTGATAATAGTTTTTAATAAGTTGATAGTGTAGTGTTTAATATAAACTATTAATTTACCTCGTAAAAATGTCAGGAGTGAGATGTAGTGTTGCTATTTGCAATAATAATAATTTTTATAGTGCTAACCAAGAGAATTTAAAAATTTTATTTTGAAGACTCGAACATTGAACGCGATCTTCAAGCAGAGCTATTAAGTTTATCATCAAGAAAATGACTTAAAGAAAACAGGTTAAATGTTAAATTTCTAATTTAACTAATTGTATTCACTTCAAAAAAGACTAAATTGATTGTTATTGTTGTATAACAAATTGTTGTGATTGTTAGAAAAGCTACTGGAAATTTTCAGTATCTCTCGAAATGTGATTTTAATATTTTTGTATACTTGACATATTTTCTTAAAATTAAATGTTATGTCAAAAGTTCTGTGAGAATAACTTTTCCTCCTCTTCCTTTCATTTTATTCCTCCATTTAACTCCGAACACTGAAAAAAAACTCTTTCAAGGCTAAAAATTACTGTATAGTTTACTTGTAAAAACTTAAGAATTTTTTAATTCGGAACATCAATTGTAAAAGGATAAATACGATAACTGTAGTTGATACGTACAAAAATAAATTATGTTGCAGCCTATTATAAAGATTTAAAGTACTTTGGTAAGTTATTTGAAATTTAACTAAAGACAAAAGCAGATACAATAAGATCATATAAATTATACACAATTTATATTTTGGAGGCAAGATAATATTGTAACATTTTAGACTCAAATTACCTGTTAATTAATCATAATTATAACTGATTAAATTTATTATTTCATGTTAAAAGGAGCGTGGTACAAGAAGTGACAATTTTAAATTTGCCTCTCATTTTCTTTTAGGATATGCAATGAGTCAGGAAGAGATGACGGTTGAACGAAGATAAACTGAGGAATTTGGTGAATTTGGAACGTGGTGACTGTGATTGTTATTCACCTGCCCCATAGACAAAGTTGTCAAATGCAGCGATTTATCGCCATTGTGGCGACATGACACCGTACTCTAATGGCTGCCAAATCTGCGTTGAAATATTTTCTTTGCAGTCCAATTTGTATTTTGTTACTCTTTTATGTCTGATTTTTAAATATTCTTTCAGAATGTTTAGACCTATAAAAATAACTTAATTTTTTAACAAGTTTTATTTAAAACAGACTTTTTGGCTACTGTATTTCCATCTACTGACGACAATAGATAAAATTTATCTGTCAACCCTGCCCATAGAACTTTATGCCCGCCACCGCCAGCCCAAAGAACATTTATTTGCGCCAGCCCGCCCAGATTAGATTCATAAAAAGATAGGTTATGTTATGTTATGCGACATATGACTTCAATCAATATTTTGAAATTTTAGATTGTTTGAACAAATAGAATTGTTAAATACATTTAAATTTACATTCTTAGTAGTTTTTGTTAATAAATAGTTAATACCTATTTGCTTTTAAATTTAAAATGTATACGTTTTAAGTTTTACAAGGTGTTCGGGGCATTTTTTTTTGCAGTGGTCCATTTTTTTACCTGACTGCTAATCTATCAAATCCAAACGTATATGTAGATCACATTATGATAACAATTAAAAAAGTATTGTTGTATTAAAAAATATCTAACGTTAAAAATGGTAACATTGCTATGATAGGCCCTGGCAAGCCAAAAAAAGCACATTTTTGAAAAATTAAAAAATATTATATTTCGATACCTTTTTTCGTTTATTATAAGCCCCTTTACCATTTTCACTTATAAAAGTCCAGGTAACAATTTTCTTTTTTTTCCCCTCTAAATGAGTTATTTTGATCGGTCTAATAAATGTATTACGAGTTGAGTTGAGATTAATTCCACGGTATGCCTGTGACACCTTTTGTTCAAAAGTCATACTTATATTGACTTTATATTATACTACCGCTGTACAGCGAGGTTCTTATACTAGCTATATATTGCAATTTAATAATTTTAAGTGATGCTAGCGCCAAAAAATCCCTGGTGGCAGAAATCGCCGTCTTAACATTTAAACTATTTTGTATGCGAAAAGAGCTTACCTCTTGTTTCCTTATTTTATCGGCTAGCTCACTGGCTGGTAGAAGTAGAATCTCATCTTTGACTGGAGGACATATTTTTGACCTTTTAAATTTCCTGGCTATAAATATGGGTATGTACAGTATGTTAAGTGACTTAAACGCCATCCACATGACCATCCTGATGGTAGCGACTCCAGCAGACATTTTCTGAACATGAACATTCTTTAAAATATTGTCAAAAATTATTTTGGAATTTTTTCTTACTGATAATTTGCATAAAAACAATCAGTCAATATTTCATATTAAGTTTCGAAAACCTTCTCTGTTTTCGTTTTCATTTTTATTAATGTTTTTATCAAAAATGCATTATTACCCAATCAGAAAAATTGTCGTATAGAATCGTTATAATAACAATTTTCATTTTTTGAATAATTTTTGGAGCGAATTTAAAAGTTAGAAAAATTTTGACTTTATAAACAAATACTTCCGTGAAGCGGTTTTGCGAAATGGTAAAATAGAGATTAATAGAGTAATAATGTAGTTTCTATCACAGAACCTTCAAAATTGCATCCAACATTTTCTTTGACTTGGACGAGAGATGGGCGCGAGTGTCATTTAATTTTTTTAGAACTAAATTAACATAATTCTCGTTTTACCAGTTCACATGATTTACGGATTTTAAATAAAGGATACAAATCTTCGCGAGGATAATACGATATATTTGCTATATATAATAATTATATTGTACATAGTTTACACACAATACATTTTTGAACGCGTACGCATCTTTACCCGAATTTGACGCGCAATATCTCCGATGTACGAGGTCTATAGGTTCGCAGTGTGTACCACTGCTAGTCAATTATTGGCGCTGTTGCCACATCTACATAGCCTTTATGCGATCATTAAATATAATTTAAAACTACTTAAATATGACATTTTTATGTTGTTAATTAGTCAATATGTATGCTATGTGCATATGAGTAGATTTATTTGCTATATAGATAATGTCTATCGAAATTTCAATAGAATTTAATTTTTTTAAAAGAAAAGGCTGTCTCTAATACTAATTTTCGAAAAAATCGGCCTATTTTTATTTTATACAAATTAAATTATTCCAAATTAACAATTCGCAATTTTTAAAAGTTATTTACTCAAACACACTGCCGCCATATTGAGCACATGTTTTTAAACGGACAAGTAAGTTATCTTCTTCTAACTTCATCTAGATATTGAAACAACTGCATCTCTAATTGTATGCTTTAATTGATCAATGTTGGAATCTATTAGAATTGTGCGATAAACAATTTGTTTCAGTCGACCCCATAGGAAAAAATCCAGTATTGTCAAATCTGGACACCTAGGAGGCCACTAAACTGGTTCTTGTCTCTCAATCCATTGCTCTGGAAATGTATGGTCTAACCATTGTCTTAACTTCCATCTTGTTGAAAATAAAATGAACGACGGTATTCTAACCGAAGGTTTTCTAACTCACAGTCAAGGAAATTTATTAACATATGTAAGTAACTATCCTCATTACACGAAGTGTTAAAGAAGCATGGCCCTATTATTCCGTAATAAGAAATGGCGCACCACACATTCATTTTAGTAAAGTACTGACGCTCACGTAGTACTTGAAAACGCGGATTAAAATCACTCCAATGTCGTGCATGTTGCGAAGCCACAACACCATTTGTTGAAAAAGTGATTAAGAAAACATGATGATTTTTTCATGAAATCCTCTTTTCATACTGCCAACACACAAACAAAAATAATCCAAACGTTCTACTTCAGCATCGACATCAAAAAATGATTAAAAACTGGCTTGTATCGATGTATTGTATGTGTTTTAATATCTTCTGAATTTGTGACTTTTTAAACAATTGGAGATTTTCAGCTCTTCTTCTTAATGATAATTTGGGGTGTTCCGCTACTGAATGTAATACCAGCAAAGCGATAATAAGCCAGTCCTTAAAATTAATTTAATTTGTATAAAATAAATTTAATGATTACAAATAAATAAAAGTAGGCCGATTTTTTCGAAAATTGGTAGGTATTAGAGACTGCCTTTTGCTTTTGAACAACTTTTCCTAGTAACTTATTTCCACATCTTCATAAATAAGTGCACCTTACTCTTGTACCATTTAAGGTTTTTTCAATTTTATGAATAAGAAAAGTTAAATTTTTCTATCTCAATTTTACTTTAAGAACCAGCAAAACTTTTTATCAAGAGCAACTTTTTTCGTTAAACTGAAAAATAAGAGTTTTCCTATTCAACACCTTTTCGGTATAACTATAATTAAGAAAATAAAATCATAGGTCTTGTTAACAATATTCTATCGCAGAATATATTATTTTATCTGACTAACACCGTTCTTTTTCTCAAGAAACTATACAAACTGTCGGTATTTTCCGTCCCATAGGTATTTTGAATTCTTATATTTTTGAGTAAAAATTAGTAATATCTGAAGTATAAAATTTACTTAATATTTCCAGTAGATATGTACTTACAACATTTAAAAGCTAAATACAGGTGAAAATAACTGCTTCACTGTTTCAAAAAGAAAACTTATTTCTCAGGTTACGACCCGCGCGTTGTATACTGCGTCAACCCACTTTTTTAACTAAACATCTATTATGACACCTATAAAAGCCTTCGCACATGTCGCCTTGACTTTGTGTGGATATACAGTAACCTGATGGTTACCAGTGAGTGAATATTAATTTGTATTCCTATCTAATAAAGCAAAATTGTTTTGGGACTAATGATGTAATACGAGGGCTCTGCAGAAAATAGCCGCACTTTATTCTTTTAAACTTTATTATTAATTTTATACATTATTGGTCCTTGTTGTCGCATTCAAAGTACTCATTTCCCCTAATCACACACTGTCCCAGCGAAGTTTCCATTTCGCAAATCGGTCCCGGATAGCTTTATTTAAAATATGTGACGAATTTGCTTTGAAGTCATCAAACGGTGTCCTTTCAGTACTAATTTTAATTTCGGAAATAAGAAAAAATCGCAAGAAGACAGGTCTGGCAAGTAAGGAGGGTGAGAGAGGACAGAAATCCAAATTTTTGCACAAAATTGAAGAATTGACAAAGCTGAGTGTGTGAGCGCATTATCACAGTGCAGGAGCCTAAGTTTTCCCGCCACAACTCTGGCCCCTTTTTGCCGATTTTTTCACGTAACCTTTGTAAAACGCCCCTATAGTAGGTACACACGGTTCAGTGTTTCACTTTAAGGCAAGGATTCAAAATGCGCAATTCCATTAAAATAGAAAAAAATAATGAGGATCACTTTGATACTGAATCGAGACTGACGTGCTTTCTTGGGGCGTGGTGATTCTTTGCCATTCCATTGCAATGATTGAACTTTAGACTCCATGTCGTAGCCATAATCCGAGTTTTTGTTTCCCATTGTGCTTCTTTGAATGAATGTTTCATCGTCATTGGATTGTTCCAGGAGTTGCCGACAAATATCCACACGATGTTCTTTCTGTTGTTTAGAACAAGCCGTGCTGCGATTCGATGCATGTTCAATTTTTCAGTCAAAGTATGACCGAATTGAGGTGTTAACTGCAATTTCTCTGACAGTAACTCGGCGATTTGCACGCACCAGATATTTCACTTTCTGAAAGTGGAGGTCATCAGATGGAGTCGAAGACCTTCCTGATCAAGGATCATCTTCGGTTGACTGACAACCACTTTTAAATCGTGAAAACCATTCGTAACATTGCGTACTACCCAGAGCATCATCTCCGTAAGCTTGTTTCAAAAGTTAAAACGTTTCCGTGAAAGTTTTCTCCAGCTTCATGTAAAAGACATTGCATCGTTGTTAAAGAAAATCGCACAATTCAAAAATCGTCATTAACATTTAAACACGTTGTACTCAAATAACAATATCACGAAAACTAAATGAGATATTAACAATCCAAGAACATGTGGTTACAAAGGAAATGGTGGTAATTCAAAAAGTTCTGTTATTTTCTGAGCAGGCCTCGTATGTGTACAAGTCTGTCTTATTAAAATAACAGGAAAATTCTAATTCTTAAACTGTATAACCAGCAAATGTAGAGTGTCAAATAGGATGTAACATCATTTCTATCTTGAGAACCGTAATAGACTGAGGGGGTTGTTAAATTGTCTCTTTAAATTTGCGTAATTAATGTGTAATTATTTCCGTGGAGAAATCCATTACGCTTTTGGGAAACTATTTAAAGACCCGAATTTTGGAAAAACACTCAGTGTTAGACCATCCGCCTTATTCGCCTGACCTGGTGCCACGTGACTTTTATCTGTTCCCCAAGGTCAAACCTGCATTAAAAGGAACAAGACTACATACCGATGAAGCTACGAAAGAAAAAGCGGCACAAGCGGCTCAATCTCGTTATTTTGTAGCCACACCTCGTATTGCGATCTATTATCGTTTCGCACTGGACTCACTCATAATCATTTTGAATTGTAGTTTGATATGGAACTCAGACTGTATTATAATCAAGTTACATTAATGTTGCCAAAATCAGCAACTGGTATCGCAACAAAAACTTAAATTTTTGGAAAAAACTATACGTTAATGTTTATTGTACTATTACACACATAATTCGTTTAATGTCAATATTATAATTAACCATTATTTACAATAACAAGAAAATAGATAAATAGAATTGTGTGTACTTAAACATAAGTGATAACATTTAAGTCATGTTAAAATTATACCTTCGCTTTTAACAATCGTTAATGGCAGGCATGCTTTATTTAATACATTTAGGTACATTTTTTTAACGGCTATAAGAATAATTTATAGATAACAGTAAAACATAGAATGCAATATCTGTCCAGGTAACATGAATATAACAAAATAAAATACCTGTTATTAGTAAAAATGAACCCTTGTACGAGTATTGTAAAATACAGATTAAAAATAAATATTTATTAATAATTATATAAATAAAATTATGTCTGGAAGAAAATATACCGAATTCAAGAAACCAAGTTACTAAATACAAATTTACTTCCGTAAAAAGTTGAAACATTAAAATTTTTATTCATAAGTAATTTTTTTGTAAATACGCTAATTTCATATTGGAGCATTTTTGGGGTAACTGTCCACAATCTTACAAATATCTCCAAATTAAATGCATAATGAAATGTAACTTAAAAATGTTGACTTTTTTGGAATGAATGTACATCTAACTGTTTATTATATGACTTCATTTCATCTAATTATGCAATAATTATAAATACCTACTTAGATATTATAATAAGAACAATGATAAATAATACTACGAGTACGTGTTTAAATATAGTTCGTAAGGTTAAATAGAACCTTGAGGCAAGTGTAACTTCCATTGGACATAATTATTAAAAAACTGAATGATTTCAAGACAGGCACGTTTTGTTTACTTATTTCTAGATACACTCCTGTTACTTTTATATTGTACATTGTTGAATTAGAATTTGAATGGCAAATGCAATAAGTAATATACTATGACCTGTGTAAGTACTGTAAGTGATAAATATTAAACTGATTTATTAATGTATTCCATTATATGTTATATGTTATATGTTATATTATATGTTATATGTATTATATGTTTAAAAAAATGTGTCATAAATTGTGTGAGCTAATGATCTACTGTGATGTAATTTCGTTACAGTTTTTTTTTTAAACAAACGACATAGACATAGATATTGAAATGTAGGAGAAAGATGTGTTGGAAAGCCTAAATCTAATAAATTTTTGAAAAAGTTATACAGGGTGTTAACTGCGCTGTTATTTTTAAATAATTTAGGGTACAATTTTTGAGATTAGAATGCCAGACACTTTACGATGAATTTCTGATGTATTTTCTATTGCACACACAGAATAAAACGTTGTTATTAATAAATAATAAAATCGATTTATTTCCTTGATGATCTTTTAAAATATATATCCATCAAATTTTACACAAAAATATGTCTCCATTGTCTACAAAGAACTATCACAATTGCAATTGTAAATGCAATTGCAATTGTACTAGTGTGTTACGGTATATATAAGTCACGCTGGGAAATGTACATGTGACTTATATGACGTAAGATACGAGTGCCATACACAATTTTATCCAACATTTCCATAGAATTTCGTTTTAATAATAAATGAAAGTAACTTAAAATTTCAAGTTGTCAATATCAGAAAAAGGAATTTAACGAAATGAATGTATTTTTAAATATTACAAAGGATGCGAGTGTCAACCTAAATTGTGTAACGTAACCAAGTGTTGTCAGTAAACAAACAATGTTTTTTAAGTTGAAATCACGTTGAAATCCTAAAACCAAGACCGAAAAAATGGAAAATGTGGAAAATCTGAATATGAAATTTTAGAAAAAGCTAATGCGGCTACTGCAGGCATCATGCCGGAGAAATCAAAATCTATATACCTACAACAAAGAACTGAAGGAATTTCAAGATTGGCAAATCAAAGATGGGGTGAAAGGCGTAAATGAAGATGTCTTGCTGGCTTATTTTTTCAATTTAAGAGAGAAATCAGGTCCATCCACATTGTGGACTAAATATTCCATGTTGAAGTCAACTTTGAGAGTTTACAACAACATTGAAATTTCTAAATTCGGAAGAGTAGTGGCATTTCTAAAGTCTAAGCACAAACATTTTCAACCAAAAAAATCCAAGGTTTAGAAAGAGAACAAATTGAACAATTTTTGCGTGAAGTCCTAGACGAGGATCATCTTATGAATAAGGTAGGTTCTACTGAATAGTTTAACTGAGTTATATTTATTAAATTTGTTGTTTTTAGGGATGTTGATATTAGGAGTTTTTGGCGTTTGCCGTTACGAGGAATTGACCCATGTAATCATTGACAATATATGACAAAGGGCGGTATATCCACATCACGATTTCAAATACTAAAACGACGAACAAACCAAGAAGCTTCGTTGTGTTAAATGAAGGATTTTCTGTTAATAAGCTATCAAAAATCCATAATGTTGCGCGATTTTTGGGCTTGAATAATAATTGTACAGGATTATTAAATTATTATTAAATTTATCTTTTTCACTTTCGTACTCAAAAAAAATGATAGGCCAAAGTTGTAGGAACTTTTCTTGTAAATTTGAAACAGTACATAGAAAAACAATTGTATGTTGCATTTCGGAATATGTATTTTTTTGGCAGAACTCTTTATACATTTTTACATATTTGAATAGAGCGCTTTGTTAATATTACAGTGATAGGTTTATCTCTAGTAATAAGCGATATGGACAAAAAAGTAAATTATTTATTGTTAGCATCCTTTTTTGATGGTATCTTCCTTGTTTGCAATGTGTGACAAAATATAGTTAGTCGTTTTTTCTATATAAATTGCTACAGTTGTTGTTGATTATTTTGGGATATACTGACAAAATTCTCTTAAAAAAATAACTGCAATATTGTAAAAATAAAGTTATCATCAGTATTGGTGCTACAGTTGAGGCAACATGGGGAAAATTGTATAATTTTTTAAATTACATTAAGTACTTAAGTATTATTAATATTTATAAAACACAATACAAAATACATAATATATAGTTTGGGCTACAGTGTACTGCACTTTTATGTAAAAACTTGAACTTTAGTCGTTGATATTTCCATTGTTTACAAGTGAATCGATATAAAACGAGTGGTTATTATGTATGCCTATTTTTTCCGATAAACGACTTTATTTTATTAAAACAATACTTTAAAACAAATTTACCTGCTCTTCATAGGTTGTAGATATTACAGTAGTTGGCACTCTCCTATACTGTGTCTTCTGCTGACCTTCTTTACCGTCCATCTTCAATACTTGGAACTCTGTGAAGCGTTACAAACAAACCTTGCTGAACAAATCGCAGATTTATACTGTCTATTACACTACAGGTGAGACAGGTACATGTAATGCACAGAAAAATACTTCAACGGATGTCATTGCATCGTTGAAAACAAACGTACGTTATTGTTCATAAATATATGAAATTATCAGCGTGTAGAAAGCCACCGATATTATTTGAAAAGTGGGTAAACATGTCACTGTTAAGGTACGTTGCTTCCCCAATCAGTGGCGTACCTAGTTGATGAGAATTGGTTTTAAGCACTTAAATAAAGTTACTTTCTGTTTCCATTTTCTTTCACTTACAGAGAAGCAACATTTACTATGAAAATATGAAAATAGCAAAGCCACTTTCGACTTTTTTTTTTTTGGATATAGTATTATATCTACTTAATTTCCATCTTCGAGCTTTTTGAATACATAATTTAAATACGTATCAGTTACTTTTGTAATGCGTTAATCAAATTTTGCATCAACTTTTTTACTGAATCAGAAAGAAAAATTGATTGTTGTACCTTCAGGCATTACTTTTCGCCTCTCAAAGTTTATTTCAGAGACTCAAAGGCATATTATAATCATACAAAGCAAGATTAGACAGATAGGTCTCTATAGAGAACACAAATTATTGTTATTACTGCTTTACTGTTTAAACGGACTTCAAAATTACTTTTCAAGTAGAATATTTATACTTATTTGAATGTTTTGATAAATAAATAAAATTCGGGATCATTTATTGCAGATCTAACTCTTAATTAACATATTTTAATCATTGCAAATTTTAAATATTTTTCTTTCATAATTTGACGCTATTTTTTTAAATATACTTGTACACCTCAATTTGTAGTATTTAGATTGTAATAGTGTTAATAATTGCAGCTGTAATATTATAACACTGATCTATCTTTATTTTTGTTGGCCATTTATTGGCAATTAGACACTAGATAGGTACTTGCGTTGCGACATACTTAGATTACCCCCTAAATTTTCATTCTATGGGCGTCATAGAATTGTATTCTACCTCCTAATGCAGTGATTGTTTTATCGTCTATTTTTGTTTTGTTATTAAAAACCGGGCCCGCTTCCCTGATTGTACTGTTAGTTGATCACTGTGCATGAACATTCTCTGACTCGCAAAACTAAAATTTTACTCATTTGTCATACTAGCATATTTACCTGGTTTGTGTATAAACAGTTGCATACACCAGTATTGAATAACTGGTTGCCTAAGTTATGTTAAATAAAACTGTAATTATAATTATAAGTGTTACATTTAACATGCTTCATTGAATGTTATATCAATTCAAGTTTAATATGTAGTGTAAATTTAATTCTTATAACAATATTTACTGAAAATTTTATACATTTTATTATGCAGAAATATTGTACATCCGGAAATAGCAGTTTGCACAAAAGTTTGCATATGTCAGGATGGCCGAGCGGTCTAAGGCGCTGCGTTCAGGTCGCAGTCCACTCTGTGGGCGTGGGTTCGAATCCCACTTCTGACAATCTTTTTTTAAATAAATTTATCGTTATAATAATATTGCAATGTAATTAAGGTTATGCAGTGAATTAGTATTTGTTGTAAGAAAAGGTAGTGGGAATAAAGGCAAATTATTTAAACACTAATAAATGTACAAACGTATTTCTATATACGTATTCCTATAATATACAAATTGCTTAAAAAATGCTCAATAATTGTTTCAATTGTTAATAAAGTACGATATATTGATTTTTTAAGCTTTGCTATACTGAACGCCCAAAAATAATGTAGCAAGCTTTGGGGGATGAAAAATATATTTGAATGTACATATTACATCAAATTTTGCGAAAAATGTTAAATTTTATATAAATAATGCTGATAAAAAAATTAACTTATCTGTGCCCAGAGATTTACAAGATTATCCTCAAATACCCCAAAAAAAGTATCTACTTTGGTTTTGTTAAAGTAATTTGCCAAAACAAAATTGAATTATGTCACAAATTCCATGACGCAGATGTTTATTTACTATTTTTAAATCTACAGTGTCTCAAAATAACGAAAAAGTAAAAACCATTTGAGAAATATACAAATAAATAATACATTAACATTTTGTTGTTGTTTTGACGAGCTTTTCGTGTTATTTTATTTAATATCTATCTGTCGCATATTACAAAATATTTATGTAGGTCATAGTGCTGTCCTGTTCCTTTTAATTGCGTGTTAGAATAAGTATTAAAATTCTTTTTTTTTTCAAAAGTTTCGACTATAAAAATATTCAGTCTTTCTAAAGGCATAAACAAAATAAGAAGACACCTTAGTTTACGCTTTAATGAGAACATATTTTCAAAATATACAGTGTTTTCAAAATGTTGTAACTTCAGTACAATTGAACGCATTTAAGTATCTTTATTTATTTCAGAAAAGGAAAAATGAACTTCATTTTTTTAAATAATATTTTAAATACAGTGTAACCGTTAAAAGTTGAAAAAACAATGTAAAAATTATTTAGCTGTGGGCGAGGCTCGTTTTAAATAATTTTAAATATAAAAATTCAAAAATGGTTCGATTTTCGAAATGAGTAGATGTTATCTTTTCTTCTAGAAATACTATTGTTAATTAACTGCACTTTTATCGAATTTCCAGAATGCTAATTTAGCATTAATCCATCTACATCAAATATCTTCTGAAATATTTGAATAAATATATATATTTTTTTAATTTCAATAACCTGCAACTCGAAAAAATAATGTTTTCATCTTTTGGTTTATTAATTTTTCGTTTAATATAAAATAATTCAACGAACTAAACTAAAGTTACTACATAGACTTAGAAAACATTCTGTACATTAAGTGAAGCTCTGAAAAGTTCTGTTAACATTGCGACTTAAACTAAATGCTTAACTCTCTGAACCTATAATAGAAGAGAGGAGCATTAGGCTTTCCAGGGAAGTAAAATATCTAGGAGTGATACTGGATAATAAACTTACCTGGAATGCGCACTTGGAAAAAGTGGTGAGTAAAGCCAAGCAGACATTGTGTGTATGCCGTCGCCTTATTGGGAGCACCTGGTGACTGAAACCAAAGATGTCATACTGGTTGTATACATCGATAGTAGGACCTAGGATTCTTTACGGCGCTATGGTATGGTGGCAAAAAACACAACAGACCACAGCGAGGGAAAAACTGAATAGAATTCAGAGATTGGCCTGTTTAGGTATTACGTGGGTGATGGCATCTACTCCGACAGCTGCACTAGAAGTCATGCTAAATCTACCACCGCTGCATATAGTGGTGGAAAGAGAAACGCGGCTAGCAGCATATCGACTCAGGAATAACAACGACTGGAGGGGTAGTTCCTATTCCAGGATTATAGACACATATATGTCGGAATCAACTTTTGGGATGGTTGACAAGATGGTTCCAAGGTTTCACTTTCACAAGCCATTTGAGACTCGAATAGAGGATCAAAGCAAATGGAATGAAAGGTTTAATACCCTGGAAAGGTTTACAGATGGCTCCAAAATGACCAGAGGGACGGGTGTAGAAATATATGGACTCAGACTCAGATGGAGTGTCTACAGTCTGGGGGAGTTCCCTACCGTATTTCAAGCAGAAATTTTCGCGATAATGGCGTGTCTGGCAGAGAATGTACGTAGAGGTTATAAACGTAAACTCATATATATATTCTCTGATAGTCAAACTACAATTAAAGCTTTAGGCGCACACAAGATAAGTTCAAAACTGGTGTGGGATTGTTTACAAATGCTGACTGAACTGGCCACCAACAATACAGTCAGACTGTGTTGGTTGCCAGTTCACAAAAGCATTTGTGGAAATGAGAAAGCGGATGAACTTACTAGGAAGGGATCCGAGACAGAGTTCATTGGCCCGGAGCCCTTCTGTGGCACATCTCCCAGTGTGGTCGGGTGGGCTCTAGGCAAATGGACTGAGACATAACACAGGAAATACTGGACTTCAAGGCCAGGACATAGTCATTCTAAGGAGCTCATGGAGTATCCTTCGAAGGAAAGAGCGAATGATTTACTGAGCTTGAACAGAATCCGGCTTAGGAGAGTGACAGGACTCATAACTGGACACTCTCACTTTAGGAAACATCTACATAAGTTAAAACTTGTAGATAGTCCGGTCTGCCGAGGATGTGAATCGGCGGATGAAGCTTCTCTGCATATCCTGGGCGAGTGCCCGGGGTTTGCAAGTAGCAGAATGGCGCTCCTTGGGTGACCCTATTTGGAACCCAAGGAACTGAGAGAAGTGTCAGCAAGGAAGCTTTTGGACTTTGTAAAAAGGACAAATCTACTTGCTGAATAGGACTAGTAGTGGGACGCACAATAGGCCTAATCAGGCCGCAGTGCTATGGAACCAACTACTAGAAGGAGAAGAGGAAGAAAAAGAAAAAGAAGAAGAAATGCTTAAATTCTTTCCTTACTTTGTTTTAACCTTGATAAATATTAAATATGCAATCAATATGTCGATAAATGTTGTAAGAAAGAGGAGTTTGTAAAAAAAGGAAGAGGAAAGCCTCTAGCTGTTGATTTTTTTCATTCCATTTTACTCAAGATGATACATATTTAATTAACACTGTTTATTAGGCTCAGTTTCGAAGTTACTTTTAGAAAACTTTTTTTAAATATGTATTATTATAAATGTAGATATGTAAAGATTATGAAAATAAAAAATGAAAATTAACAAATTAAATTCGTTGAGAAGTAAGTGTTATTTTAGTTTATTTAGATTTATTCAGAATAACTTGCATTTCAGCCAGAATGGAAATAATCCCCAACCTAGAGAACCTCAGTAAAATTGGCAACAGGGCGGCTCGCTCCTATCAGCGAATCCCTCTGTAATTTACGGAGGCGCTACACTTTGTTGAAACAGAACACGTTTCGTATTATTTCTGCTGCCCTGGTACTGCTGGCGCCGCCTTTCCTTTGTCCCTCGGGAGATCGCGAGAGGTTAGAGCGGGGCTCTTTCTCTCTATTTAGACATTGTTCAGTTCTCCTGCAAAACTGAATCACTGAAAATTCTTTGTGAGATTACTTAATCCAGACTTCATTCGTTAACAGGCAGAATGTTGTAGAGTCGTGAACAGTGGCGGCGCACGCCAGCAAATATTGGAGTAAAACAGATTATCTACATTATATTATATAGCAGCATTTTTGACGGAACAAATCTTATTCACTAGAATCACAAGAAATTCCTAATTCTAAGATGTGATTTTCTTATTTGCACATTTCAGTGAAAAGAATTATTATACAAAAAAAAATTGATCATTTCTTCTAAAACGATGATGTGAAGCGCAGTTTTTCATAAATTACTCATGAAAATAGGGTCATTTAATATTTTTCACAATTTTTCCGTCCAGAAAGAAGTAAAAATATTTTAATTTGAATCGGATGATGCGCACCTTTAGTGCTCGATGAAAAAAATGTTTCTATCTAATTTAAAAAAAAAATAAAAATTCGTGAAAAAATGTTACTAATTTTTTTGGAAAATTAGGAATTAGCAAAAATTAATACTAATTTGTTCCGAAAATTAGTATGTAATATCAAAATACATTTGCAAATTTTTTAGTTTAGTTTAATTAGTTAATTAGTCAAAAAAAAAAATGTTATTTTTTTACGGAACTTAGTAATTACCAATTTTTACCAAAAAATAATAATTAGTCTGAAAATATTACTAATTTTTATTAAAAATTGACAACTGATCAGAAAATGCTTTCGTAACAGAATTATTATTATTTATTAAGTAATGAATGAATTCAAAATAAGAAAAAAATAATAGTTTTAATTACTAATATGTAGGTACTATTATTATATGTATTGGCTCAATTATTTTTTGTAATTATATAACATGGTCTTTTTTATGATTAATAATTTGAGGAGTTCATATTTTATTCATTATTTTTATTATAATTATTAATGAAAAAATTACCTCATTTTTTTTTTAAATTATTGGTTAGAAAAAAAATATAACCAATTTATTTAAAAAATTAGTAAATGACAAAAAGAATGTCTAATTTTTTTGAAAAATTAATAATTAGCGAAAAAATATTTAATTTATTTAAAAAACCAAAGAAATATCAAATTTTTTGAAAAATTAATAATTAGCCCATATACCAGGTGTAACAGGATCATGGTACACCCCCCGTATCTCCGTTAGTTTTAAAGGTAATTGATTGAAATTTGGGGTATTCCATATACATAATAAGCGGCACTTTTTGATCAACAGATGATATTTTTTCCACTTCCGGTTTCGCCGGAAGTGATACCAACTTTCGATTTTCAAATGGAATACCCTGTATATTATTACATTTCTGAAATCTGCATAATTTTTTGAATCCTATGATACCACATAAGTGACATTTCAAACGTCAACATTTTTTATAATTTAATTTTTAGTTTTCCATTTAAGTGTACCATGATGGTTCCGATTTATTCCAATTGACCCGTCTAATGCTGGAAAAATCGAAATCCCGTCAAAAATACTAAATTGCGGTCGGCATAAAGGTTTCTAGCCGCAACGGCATTTTTTCTACATTCCCCATAAATAATTAACATGTCCACTTTCTCATCCCTTGTATAAATGTGCGGCATTTTGAACAAAAATAACAACAAATGTAAAGACTTTTCCAATACACAATAAAAACACCGATAAACCAACAGAATTTATTTGACAGTCTGAAGGAATAATTTCATTGTTTTCAAAGCCACCTTAGTTTCTTAGCATTAAATTAGAACAAAATAATTGTATTTTCTTATTTTCTTTTAGCTGTAATTTTGATTGTATTTATCGCACATTTTATTACCAGGTATGAATTAATTCCTTATTAATAGTACTAATAAATGGTACCACGGTACCAATATGGTTCCATTTGAAAAAATTGAGTTTTACCCCAAAATCGATTACGATGAACTTTATTTGCTCATAAAAAACGCAATTTAGTATTTTTGACGGGATTTCGATTTTTCCAGCATTAGACGGGTCAATTGGAATAAATCGGAACCATCATGGCACACTTAAATGGAAAACTAAAAATTAAATTATAAAAAATTTTGACGTTTGAAATGTCACTTATGTGGTATCATTGGATTCAGAAAATTATGCAGATTTCAGAAATGTAATAATATACAGGGTATTCCATTTGAAAATCGAAAGTTGGTATCACTTCCGGCGAAACCGGAAGTGGAAAAAATATCATCTGTTGATCAAAAAGTGCCGCTTATTATGTATATGGAATATCCCAAATTTCAATCAATTACCTTTAAAACTAATGGAGATACGGGGGGTGTACTATGATCCTGTTACACCTGGTATAGTGTGTTTCACTTAAAGTTGGAACACCACCATATTTAGGATGGCATTGGCCGATTTCTAAAATTATTTTTTTATGTGGTAGTACTAGCATGTCGACAAATAACACCACATCAGTTGAGGAAAGTTATTAGAAATAAGAGGTAACGAATTGAATAGTGCATACCAAATGATGGTGGACTAATAGAAAACAGTAATATTTAAATATTATTTTATTCTGAAACTCACTTCTGGTATAACAATAGTATATTAAACAACAAGGTTTGAAAACGACTCTTTGCACACGAGCGAGACATATCGGTGGACCGAGCCGAAGGCGAGGTCCACAAGTCGAGCGAGTGTGCAAAGAAGTTTTCAAACGAGTTTTTTGCGATACTTTTTATACGACTGCAAACAGAGACCACAAAAATCAAATTTTAATTTAAACCGTTTTTATTACTAAAATTGCCAACGCATTAACAAAATAAATTAAATACAACTTTTAATTTAACTCGTTTTGATTAAGAAAATTGCTAACGCATTAACAAAAGAAACTAATATTTAATATTTATGGTAACATTTGAATATTCCTTCAAGGTTACGCTGGGAAAAGCAGTATTATTGTACACCTTGTTTTCGGTAATAGAGAATATTTTTGCTGTCGTGTGCAGTTTTTCAGCGTGCGGTCGTTGTTTTCTTGTTGTATTCCAGTAGACGATCGTTGTTCTGGTTCTGTGGCAGCAGGAGACACTGAAGACTCTATCTTTTTCGAAACTTCCATTTTATTTCTCAAATGGTCATCCACGTAGCCTTCGGTAACTGTATTGGATTTCCACCCTCCATGGCGTTTGAGGGCAAGCAGATTTGAGCCAGAATTGACTAAAATTGTGGCCGATGAACGCCGAAAACAATGTCCCGTGTAACTTTCTGGATTCCCTAGCATCAGAAACTTGGCAATTTCCCTAGCCATGTTTCCAATTTTGTTGATGACAACGTTTTGGCTTGAACATTTTCCGTTTTGATAGTTTTAAAAAAAACTGCCTGTCTTCAGATTAGGAGGACGAAGAGCACAGTACTTTTTTAATAATGTAAAGGTTTCGTGTAATTGTAAAACACCTTGGTACCTTTGTTTTTGCATTCTTCAGTTTAATCAGCATAGCACTGCCGAAATCTTTGGTGTCTTCTATTTTGAGATAACATAATTCCTCCCTTCGACATGCCCCAGATAGTCCAACTGCCACTACCGCCTTGATAAGTAAATATTTGTCGTCTGATGCTTTCGTCGAAAACCGGCAAAAATCATCTTCTGTGAGGATTTGGGACTTCTTTGGGACGTAGTTTTCGGATTTTCGTTTGATTAGCGCTTGCAACTTTTTATAGCTTCCAAGATCTATGTTGTGATTGGTACTTAACGTTGACTTGAGCATCGGAAAAATCGTCCACAACGTCGAAGATTTATATTTCTTAGATAGTTCTTCAAAATACACCATTACTGCGTTTTCCGAGAAAGTTTGGACATTTTTGGCTAGTTCTGGCGACTAGCCATTTCCATAAATCGGCTTAACTCAGCTTCATACCTGCTTCTGGATTTTGTGGGCAGCAGTTCCGAACATATTTCGCTTGCTTTCTGTAAAATCTCTTCAGAATCACACATTTTCACACCCAAACTTCGGGAAATCAACAATTTTTGAAGTATCTAATCAACAAAATTATGAGCCGTGACGGTTGCTATGAAACTCAGCCAACTTGAAACATTGCATAATTTGGCAACATCAAACAAAAATCACAATCTGGAGACGCGTGTGCAAAGATGACATAACCGTGTGCAAAATGTTTAGCACACGGCGTGTGCAAAATAACGTTTTCAGAGCGTGTTTTCCGTGCGCAAAACCCCCTTTTGCAAGGCAGTCGTATAAAAAAAATATATATAATTTGGCAGTCTTATTGTGAGCACCCTGTGTGATTGAAATCAATGAAACTGCATTCGGTTAATAAAATTATGAAAAAATATATTGAAAATATTTTCCACTGTCAATACAGGACACTGCAATAAGTGAAATTTTCCGAAGTTTGCACCTATTTTGTGAAAATGCTATCCATTTCTTTCATAAAAATTTCTTTTTTCATAAAAAAATGCCTAATATGGTGTTCAATTTTTGAGGGTTATTCTTAATGATAGTACGCCGTAAAAAAGATCACAAGTAAAAAAATATAATATCAAAAAGGAGACCTTTTTGAACACTACTACATAAAAAAAAAATTGGAAATCGGCCATCGCCATCCTAAATACGGAGGTGTTCCGACTTTAAGTGAAACACACTGCCCAATTATTCAAAAAAAATAGTAATTAATGCCGATATCGCTGACAAGAATACTGTATAAATGAATTCTATTCCTAGTTCAAATATATGAAGTAAATATAAAGTTCAATTTTTTAAGAATTAGTAATTTTAGTAAATTAGTAAATTAAATATTTGTGTCATTGATTTGTTTTGAAGATGGAAATAGTTCTTCAAACGAACCCTTTGACTTTGCACTATATTTCCCATCTGAATACATTCACGTGAGTTTTTAATGTCCGGACTTCAACCCGACTGAAATTGGGCCTTCAAGGATAATTCCTGCTACTCCCAGGGAACCCAGCAGGAGCTAAGGAAAGGTAATAGAATTGAATGGGGAGAGAACTTTACTTCGCGGCGACCGGAATGGAAACTTGAGGCAACTCTTGCCTTTTAATCTGATTTTCGGCCATTTTACCTTCTAGATTTATAGTATGGTCAATTTGGTTAGTACTCGAGGTAACGGACAGACATTCTCCTATGTTTGTGAGGTTCCCAGCGTACGATTTTTTTAAACCGTAACAAAATTCTATTTCATTCTTTGTCTTTGAAGGTTTAAACAAGAAATCTCGCCAGTCCTGTTCTCACAATTTCTTCATGAATTTTGTCATTAATAAATTAACGATAATTTTGCGTTACTGTTTTACATGAAAATATTTTTTATACAAAATTTGCTTGCACATTTGTTGCAACAAATATTTTTCTGATGTTTCAACATGTAATACACCCATTGTAAGCCTTAGGATTGTGTATTATTTACAAGTCAAAATATCAGGAAAACATTTCCTGCATGCAATAGGTACAAATTTTATATTTTGTCATCTAAAACATATAACAATTAATTCAAGGTCAAGAAAAATTTTCTTTGACTGTGTAAAAGGGCCATTAGAATAAAATTTTGTACTTGTATTAATTGCAATTTTATTTCGGAAACTTCCTTAAAATATAGAAAAATATAAATACATCTTACGAGACTACAAACTATAAAAATTGGTCGAAATATTAAATGGTTCCTATTAGGCCAACTGTACGGTTCTGACGTACCAAATTAAGGGTATTAAAGCTGGAATTACCTATAGTCTGTTTGGAAATGAAAGAGTGTAATAAAACCCCGAGATAAGAACCGGCCATGGGCGTGGTAATATTTCGTTTCAGGCAATTATCGGGTAACACTAATGCTAACAAAAATGACAGGGATTGGAAAATCGACTATCTACAGACTTTTAAAGGAAACAAAAAATGGACAAGATAAACTGTAAATCCCCCAAAATCATCTACAGGGAGGTCAAAAGTCGTTATAGATGATTTCTTCAAAAATGTCATTCGCAGAAAAGTACACTCATTTTATTTTAAAAAAGAAATACCAACACTAAACAAAATTTTAAGTGAACTTTCAGAGAACAACGATTTGCCAAAAATCAGTAGAAGCAAATTATGGGCCGTCTTACGAGAGTTGAATTTTTGCTGGGAAAAGCAGAACAGGAAGTCAGTTCTTATCGATAAAGATGAAATTATTTGTTGGCGAAGATCCTACTTAAGATCAATTAGAAAATTCCGTGATGAAGAGAGGAATATTTATTATCTAGACGAAACTTGGATCAACGAGGGATATACTGTAACAAAAGTATGGCAAGATAAAAATGTAAAAAGTTTTCGACAAGCATTTTTGGATGGACTTTCAACAGGGTTCAAGGCACCTTCAGATAAAGGGTGAAGATTAATAGTGACACATATAGGTAGTGCCAGTGGTTTTGTAGATGGCGGTTTACTTTTATTTGAATCTAAAAATACAGGTGACTATCACGAAGACATGAACGCAGATGTTTTCGAAGAGTATTTTACACAGATGTTGGATCTTATTCCTCCGCGGTCTGTAATTCTCATGGATAATGCCAGTTACCATTCACGGCAGACCGAGCGGACGCCTACGATTGCTTGGAGGAAAGCCGATATAATTCAATGGTTATCCGGGAAAAACATTTCTTTTGAAACAAATATGGTGAAAAAGGAACTTTTGACACTTGTCAATCTTAATAAAGATCAGAAAAAATATGTTATCGATGAAATGGCAACAAATCTCTAAATAACGGTACTACGGTTACCACCTTATCACTGTGAACTTAACCCAACCGAATTAGTCTGGGCGCAGGTAAAAGGAGATGTAGCGCGAAATAAAATAAACGTTTAAATTAAGTGACGTGAAAATTTTGTTAAAAAATTCCTTGGAACGAGTAACTGCAGATAACTGGCAAAGATGTATACATCATGTACAAAAAGAAGAGGAGAAAATGTGGGAACTCGATAATTTAATTGACGTTACTGTGGAACCTATCGTTATCAATCTAGGAGACGAAGATAATTCATCAGAATATTCAAAGGATGAATTTTAATATACCTACTTTTTTATTTTCTTAATTGTACATTTATACAACACTACATTTACTCACCATAATTTGAATTTTCAAAATACATATATTTTTGTGTGAAATAAAAGTCTATTCATTAAATTTAAATAAATATTTTGATAATAATATTGAATAATTTTATTTGAATTACTAACAACCCTCTTAACCCGCTTATGATGCTTAAAGTAGCCTCATGTTTTGAAATGCTGTTTTTATATTGTTTACTTATAAGAGAAATGGACCGAGAAATTGAAGCGGCATAGACAAAGATGGATGGTCGGGGATTAAATTTTAGCTACCTGCTACAATTTAGTACAGTCCGATCGCACAAAGTTTTTTTAAAAGTACACCTCATCTATACCGAAAAACCATAATATAAAAATATTGAATATAAGCACTAGTACTACATTTATTTACGATTTGCATACGTAATGAGCTTTTATTACTCTCTTTCATTTCTAAACAGACTATAGCACCCCCACCCGTCACGGTAGTTATAGGTCCGTAATTTAGGTAAAGGGAATGTACACTATCGACAGTCAGCCTGTAACGAATCTTCAAGATAACTCTTATTTAGAATAAATTGTTAACTAGTAATCAGTGCAGTTTGTTCTTTATTTAAACCATTTGAACATTCGACCTACGGGTCAAACACCAACCAATAGATATTTTTTGGCAGATTTAAATATTACAGCAAATTTTACGTATTACCTTTTGAAAAATACTTAGTAAATGAAAACTCAAGTGATTTCCCTAGTAAAGTCGTGAACAATTTTTTTTAACAATAAAAACTGCAAAAAGTACATTTTTTTGTGTTTTTTTTTATAATATCTCGAAAAATAATGATGAAATTGTCTTGCCCTCTGTAGGACTTTTGTAGAGAATAAAAAAACCTATAAAATGGTTTTTTGTGCTACCCGTTCGGTTAATTTTTTACAGAGAAAATCCGGAAAAACCTCTAATATAGACCTTTTTTCAAAAATTTGGAACTCAGTCAAATTTGAAGCTGGAAAAACAATCTTGCGGAAAATGACAGATAATAATATGCATTTTAATCGTGCGCAAGATTGCATTATAAAAAATTAGGGTCTTTTTTTGCACATCGTGGCGATTTATTAAAAATGGTCCGATTTAAATTCGGAAAACGGCATCTGAAAGTAGACGACAAAATCTCCGGATATTGGCCTAGGTGATGGGAAATATGCTAAAAATGCCCTTGAAAGTCGCCCGAAACGATCGAAGGTACTCTCGAGTCGCGTAGCGGTAGTGGGGGAAGCAGTGACGTAGAACTTACGTGCTTTCCTGAAACGTCAAAGTGACAACTATAAATCAAAGAAGTCAAAATTTTTGTCAAATAAACAATTATTTGAAACGTTTATTACTCAAGCACCAGATAATATACAGGTTGGGCCAAAAGTACCGGAATGGCAGGATATCGGGGAATATTAAAGGGTTAGGGTAAATGTTCAGGATTTTCTCTGGCTATCCGATGGTGACCTTGAATTTGACCTGGACCATGACCTTCAAGGTCACGAGATTTTTTTTAAATAGGACCCCGGAAATGTAGACAGCGGAAAATTTTTTACGTTAGGATATGACCTTGAAAAGGCCAGGAAGGTCAAGATCATGGTCAAATATAAAAACGACAAAGTGGCTAAACAGTACCGAAATGGCAGAATAACCCGCCAGGAACAATGTTCTCCACAACAGTTCTAGGTTTCTTGACGGGTACTAAACCGATGACCTTGGATTGACCTCCGCCCTGACCTCAAATTCCTTATCCTTCGGCCATTTCAAGACTACCCATGGCCGTCTATTACTCTCGGTGACCACTGTTGATCTACAATGACCGCCTTTTACCTTTGGTGACCACTAATAACCAACAGTGACAGTGCCTTTAGTGACTTCTAAAAATCGTCCGTGGCCATAGTTGACCTTGAAATTTCAAGGTCAAATCCGAACGTATCCGGGTCCAAAATTATGGGGTCTCATTTAAAAAAATTCTCTTGAACCTTGAAGGTCATAGTCCAGGTCAAACTCAAGGTTACCATCGATTAACCAGGGAAAAATCCTAAACCCCTAGTCTTTACGTTTACCCTACTCCTTGAATATTCCCAGATATCTTGCCATTTCGCCACTTTTGACCCACCCTGTATACTTAATGAATAAGATACGTGAAGAGGTGAAAATTTTAAAATATTTGGATATTAGTTAATCCTTTTTAGGTTGCTTTAATATTTGGTGTTGCTGGTGCATGTCGCCGTGATAACTATGTATCAATTAAATTTGAACGATGTAGATGATTTAGGATCAAAGCTTTTGATTAAAATACCGGATATTATACGAAAAAACCGAGATCATTTGTCATAAACGAACATTATATGCCGCTGTATAGAAAATATGTTGCATGCAATTTTCCTTTTCTTTTTGGTAAATTGATACATATTAAATTGTGTAGTGTTGCCCAAAACCTTTCTCGTCTACCTCAGAGCGTTTGCAAGCTAGCAATGTTAACACATTATTCTTATACAATTTTTAACAATATCCATATTCTTATGATCATTTGTTTTTTAAAATTAGTTCACAAAGCAGCAATGTCGACGTAGACAATGCAATTGTCTACGCGTAGAAAATGATCTAGATGAAGACTTAATTTGGAAGAGTCGACAATGTAGACAATGTCGATAATGTCAACAATTAAGAAACTCTCAAAACTAGAAAAAGGTGTGGTAGGTATGTACCTCAAAAAAAGAATTTCGTAAGGCTGTAACTCGTGATTCTTGCAAAAAAAGAAAAATTGAAAATTTGGAATTTGGAAAAGTACCTACCTATCACAACCATCTATAAAAAAAATGTATGAACCGAGTACAAAAGATCAAACAATATCTGCCGAGAATTCACGAGAAAAAAAAAGTGTGTCTCGCTTGATGCTCCTCGATAGTTTTAGGTCAGGTCAGATTGACCAACATTTTTTTTTCTATAAAATCTCTAAATAAAGATATGTCGCATATATTCTTTAATGAAAATTTTTATCATTTTTAAAGTCAGCAACAATTTGGAATATCTGATTAAGTTTTAAGAACACTTTGTGTAGATATTTTAGTTTAGTTAGAACACGTTAATTTTATTTTTTCTAAAGGTGTTAGAGTTACAGAAATTAATAGAAAAAAATTTTATTAAATATTTCTACTAATTTATAATATAGGTACCCTTTCAAAATAATTTTTGTTTCAATCCTAGATCATATTATGTAAATATATAAGATCTAAGATTTTAATACAGATCATATAGAGCTGAGCTTTTCAATAAACGATAAATGGTAACATATTTCTGTAAATATTTGCAGAGGCACAAGATAATGTTTTTTATTGCATTTTCTCAAACTAAATATTATGTGTATTTATTGGTATATGTACCTCTATACATATATGAGTATTATATATATTCCCTAGTTTTCACTTAATGAGGTCACGAATGGAGACTAAAATTTTAAAATTAAATAAACTGTTTTTTACTGACTGTCTTAATTTATATATTTATATAATTTTTTTTATAATAATTTTTGTTTTAAAAAATATAAAAAAATATATATTAAGTATACAAAAATGAAAGTTTTCACTTTCATTTCGATTGAAAGAAAATACCCCATTATAAAAATACATAATTAAATTAAATTAAACTTTATTCTTTAAAATTGTTTAACAAGTGTATAATAACATAATCATCAACATTATTGGTAGTTAAAAAAATAACGAGAAATAAATAATGTATTCAAAACTTAAAAAAAATAGGTTGCAGTCAGAAGATTGGTTGAAGGTTTAATTTATAGAACATTTTGTATTATTTAATTGTCAAGCTTTCAAGTCTTTTAACTTGAGATTAAATTATAAAACTGTGAAATTTTAACCAATTTAAAAATTATTCTAAAATTAACACATAATTGTCAAGAATGTCAAGTCACCATAAATTGTCAAATGTTTGTATAAAAGAATTGATTTACTTAGCAGGACTGAATAATATTAAGCGTTAGCTACCAAGAAAATTTTAATTCAAACACAGTGTATTCTTTAAGCAAACCCTCAACCAACTTTCTGACTTCAACCCTAAATTAACTTGATATTTTTTTGGTCAATTTCTATGTCTATGTTCTATGTTTACGTCCGCTCATTTTATGTTTATGTAAAAACAGCCAAACAGAAAAAGTTGAGTGATGAATTGAGTACAGCACAAAATAGATCATACGTAAATGTAACGCAAATATAATATAGGTTAGATTAAACTGAAATTAGAGCGCAAACTCCGCTTTGTCTACATTGTCTACATAGTCTACGTTGTTTACATAATCTACGCGAAGTCTACACGTAGACGTCGACAATTAAAGTCGACGCGTAAACGCCCATCCCTGTCACAAAGATTAGTTTAGGAAAAACCTACAAATTATGATTTAATTCGAGTCCATTACATGCTACTAAAAATAAAGTCATCCCATATTCCCCCAACCTCGCTTAGAGACTTCAAGGAGGCAATAACATATTTATAATATTCCTCGGTAAATTATAGTCAGCGAAAGCCCCATAACAATATTGTCGTACATATGGAGATGGGATTTGGAGAAGTTTCCATAATTTAATATTTTACGACGTCTAAATCGTACTATCCTCCATTATACATTCTAGGTAGGAATGATATCCTGCCGTATAATTTCGCAATTCGTTGTCGAGCGATGAGTTCTGTCACGACTTTATTATGCGCTCTCATTTTTAGCACATCGTTTTTTGGCCCCTCGGTTCTCGCCATCTTTATAATTTCAGACGGATCCTTATTTGTTTGGATGTTTTGATGCGTTCTTGAAAACACGTATAGGACCGTCTCGCGTTTTTTAAAATATTCTACATGCCGTCATTTTCCAATATTCCTTCCTTTTGTAAAAGGCGGAAATGTACGAAACGTGTTTTATTTCGATTTTTGTAGTCACCTAGTCACCCTCAAAAAGAGGAGTATACAGGGTGGACCGAATTTTTGCAGGAAACTTCGAGGAACTTAAAATAATATGTGTTTGACTTATAAACATTGGTCTGGAATAGCACCGCTTTAAAGATATAGAGTGTTGAAGTTGTTAAAAAAATTGAATTTTTTGATTATGTCTCAGGAATCTATTAATCGATCTCAATAAAATTTGGTATAGATAAATCTATGATAGTAGACCTTGCTTTCCCTAAAATATGAGCTCTAAAGGTACAGCCAATGGTGTACAACTGGGCAGGGGTCATGTCCTTTTTTATATTTTTTACAAAAAAACTTGCGTCACTGCATTTTTTACAAGTTATTGTAGCGGATTTATATTCTACTGCACAAAATACGTAAAAAAGATAACTTGAATTTTTCCCTAAGATTCTCCGTTTTCAAGTTATTCATATCAATACAATTCCCTTTTGCAGACATTTCTAACCTTATAATATTACAAGTATATTTATGTTTATGCTTAAAAGTAAGTGGAATTTGTAAGCACATCAAAAAAATTCTTTATACACGTTTCCACACCACCTGTGAGGTAGAGTTCCTTACACGTTTTAGTTTCCCCTGGAAGTCTAACCCACTATCTTTACAAATAAGAACAACTTAAATCAAAATAATAATAAATGTATATTTACCAAAGGCATATTTGGTCACAAGAAAATTCTCATGACGAACAAGATCTTTTCAACACGAATTTTCTGTGAACGTGTGGCTCGGAATAATTCGCAATGAAGTTTGTGGACCTTTCTTCTTGCCACCCCAGTCATTTCTAAACTTTCTAGAAAACCATCTATTTGAATTATTAAAAGGATGTTCCATTAAATATACGACAAAATAGCTGGATACAATGGATAGTACTCCTGCGCATTCTGGGAGAATAATATAAGAATGGCTTAATGAAAATTATATAGGGCGATGGATAGGTAGAAAACCAAATGCCAATGTCAATGATGGTGCAGAGGGCCCAGTGTCCTGGCCAGCCAGATTGCAATATCTAAATCCCCTGGATTTCTATGTTTGGCGTTATCTGAAAAGTATATTTTATTCTACTCCAACAGATACAAGACCACAATTACTGGAACGAATAGAAGACGGGTGTAATGAATTAAAAGGAAACCACTACATGATATTAGCTTCAATTAATTCCATTAATAGAAGATGTCAGAAATGTATCGATGTGGGTGGTTCGCATTTTTAGACTTCCAGGTAAAACTAAAACACGCCAGGAACACTACCTCACAGGTGGTTTATTTTGTAAAAAAAGGGGTGGCCCCTGTCCAGTTGTACATCAGTGGTTGAACCTTTAAAGCTCATATTAGGGAATGTAAGGCCTATCATATATTATCTGTACCAAATTTTATTGAGATCGGTTAATAAATTCTGGAGATATAAAATAAACAAAAAATAATTTTTTTAACAACTTCAACACCCTGTATCTCTAAAACGGGGCTGTTCCAGACCTATGTTTATAAGGTAAACACGTATTATTTTAAGGAGATCTATCTGCCCTTGAATTTTCCGGCATAAAATTCGGACCACCCTGTAGATTTGTATAATGGCGAAGGTATTTCTATTTCTATATCAAGCAATTACTTGGGATGTTATATTGAAAAGTGACTTCCAATCTTAAAAGTACCAAATTACACTTAAATTGGACAAAGCATTTTAGAATTAATAGGGAAGAAACTAACAGTTTCTATTAAGTTTGCTGCTTTTAGCGGTTAAATAGTGTAACTTGGACTTGGATCCTCTTTTGATTCCACAAATCTATAGTAGTTCTTAGTTAGAATACTTTATAATTCAATTATTCAAAATAGAAGGTTTGTAATAGTAAGACACCGTAAAGTTGCAAGTCTGCTAAGTCCTCGATAGATTTATACTGTACAAGCTGTTTAAATCATGAGGGCACCCTACTGTTGGCGATACTACTTGTCTGCGAAGATAGATTGATAAATGTGGTGTACTCTATAACCCATCCAATGAAATTCAGTGGCAAATTTCAGTCTATGTAAATTAATCGCCCTTTCTTATATTATAGCTACTAAACGTTACTTAAGTTGGTTTGACTGGATGTCTTCCTGTATATACAGCAACTATGTAAAACAGCGAAAGTCAGAAAGTTTCCGTACTTCTTCTGATGAAGAGAGCGATATGTCTCTCGAAACGTCAAGAAGACGTGGCAATCAGCCCGGAAATTATTCAGCCACAGAGCTACCACGGGAGACTTGGTGGTTAAACATAAAGTACTTATAACTAAATCAATTTTTTATATGTAGAAATACTGTTGCGTCTAAAAAACATAAAAAACGTTTTACCCTACATAATTTTATTCTTAAAAAATTGTGGTAGAAATTGTACTTCGTTGTACATCATTGTATCCAAGGTTTCCTAACGTTTCGTCGTTCTTCACTGTCGGCATCTTCAGTGGTGACACAAAAGCAATGTCACGATGAATGTTCAACATTATTTTATCATGAAAACCCAGAGACAATAATTTCATACTTCAGTTCTGTATTAATAATAGCGCAACTTCCTTCTGTACGTTTACAAATTATAGATGTATTAACGGGAACAATTTTATTTACGAGTCACATCGGAAAAGCTCCCTCTGTATATTTGTATAAAAACTGTTGAAAATCTTATATGTGACTAGACATATAACTGTCTAGACATAATTAAAACAAATAATAATAATAATAATAACTGAAAAATAAGACCCTTGCCTAATTTTTGTTAACAACGAAATATTAATTTTATTTAAAAATTTTAACCAGTGAAAAGTGATATTACAGGACACCTAATAATTTAACTTAATGCAGAAACCAGAACATAATTATTTATAGATGAAAAAAAAAAATGGCAAGATGTGGGGGGGGGGACTATTCCGATATAGTGATGTTTTTCCTTTATGACCTACAACTATTGATTTTTTAATATAAAATCATAGTAAGAAATGGTCGTTTGATTCATAAAAATCGGAAATAGTATTAAAAAGCTGATTAAATTGCCATCAGAACTTCGTTTTTAATTTGTATTTTCTTAAAGTTTAGCAAAAGAATCAAAAGCATAGTTTTTATCACTGGTGCATGTACAAAAGGAAATGAATTTTTCCGATACGGTCCTGTAATTTTATAATTCTGACAAGGGTCTATTGGCCCCCAATGGTACAGAATGCATAACAAAAATTAATTAATTCCTTCAAACTATTCCAAATTTTATATATAAAATAACTTTTAGAGAAAGTTAGAAAATTATATTAAAATTTATATCCCCCCTCTTAAGGCATATCCATCAGCTTAATTTTCCTAGAAAGTATAAAAATCTTCTAATTTTCTTCAGAGGGGTTAAATTTCAGGTAAAAAATTCTTCAACCTGAAGTTGCAGGATAATTCATTTGTAGTAAGATCACTGCAGAGATGGTTGCATAATTTAAAGTAAAAGTAAATAAGTAGAAATGAAAATTCACTGAATTTGCAAATAATTGTCAACTAGTGATGTTGGGGAATACTGTCATTGAAAAAACGTAGGTTTTAAACGTTACTAATTGTAAGTATCTAGAAAATTGTGTCTTGATTTGAACTGAAAACTTCTTCTAAACTTTGCATAAATGTGATTATTTTTCAAAAATTGACGTATTTATATCGAAAACTAACATACTTTTTCATAACTTTTATTTGAAAAGGTACAAAATTTAAATAAATTACACAGAATTCATGTCTTAAATTGGATCATTTTATATATAAAAAAACTTTTATGAACGAAGAATTTAAAAAATATATTTCACTCAAATACACAGGGTGATTCACAAATGGTGATCAAAAATGAAACCTGGTATTCTATGGTGAATTTTAAGAGGAGTTTTTCCAAATAGTTTTTATCTAGGACGCTAGGTAAACTTCAAAAAATATTTTTAATTTATTAAATAATTTAAAAACTAGTAAGTGAAATAATTTGAAATTCGGCACATGTATTTATGTGAACATTGTCCAAAATCTGAGGGCTTTTCCTAAAATTTACATGCTCCAGTGGCGGAGACGCAGGGTATCGGTGGCATATTTTTCTAAATAAAATACTACGACACTGCTTTACGGTAACAACCGTGATATTTTCGGATTCGTCATTCAAATTTCTACAAATTACTACTCTCTTATGTTTTTGTATCAAAATATTTGTACATCGAAAACGATTTGTCTTGGAAATTTTTTCAGCCATTTTTTTTTATCTAAAAAAAATTTAAAATAAATTAAAATAAATGTCATCAAGGCCAATGTTCAGTTTTTGCATCTTTGGGGCGAAATTGTCGTCTTTAAGGAGGAAATTGTGGAAATATTTGACAAACCAGGACACGTTATCCACAAAATTTCGGTCCAATAAAAGTTTCCAACCCGAGCATCTCCCTTAAGGCAAAATTAATCATTTCTGGGGGTTTTCCGTGAGCTCGTTGTTCGTTTCGTCGGCCTCGTGTACACCTTCACCTTGCAACGCATTTCCATTTTCCACCAGCCAAATATTTATCATTACGCCGGCAAATAACCAACCTGCGGACGTGTTGGTAACATCTCGGTACAATTTATAGTCTGTCAGCTTGGCATTGACAGAAAAAAATATATATTAAATAAAATTTCCAAAGGCTCCTATAAGTGTTCAAATATCCATAAGGTTTAAATACAGAAATTAAAAGACTTATCGTCGCATTAACGTAATTACAACTACTTATAAAGGCCAGTTGATTCAAACAAATTAAAAAAAAATTAAAAATCTTATCGCATGAAATCAAACAATTTTCTTCGATAGCAGATATCTACGCAAATTATATTTATCCGCTCAGACAAGATTTTGGAATTGTCGTTTCTAAATGTGTCATGTTTTAATATTCCGTCAAACAGGAGGCGGACTGTCCGCCGCGGAATAGAGTAGTTAGACAGAATGCAGACAAATCGAGGCGAACAAGTATGAAAACAGTCATTGTCAAGAGTGTGTATTGTTTCCTCCAATGTATTCTTTCTTGAATTCGTTTTTTTTTGTTGTTCTTAATTCAACATGTCCAGCTGTTGCTTTGAGGAAAAGCAATTGGTTCTGCTGTTCGCTTTGAGTCAATCAAGTCGAAAAAGGAAAATGAGTGCATGAAATAAATGAAAAAAGATAGTCAGGATGACAAACATCATATAAGAAAACACACTCCCGCACAAGATCTATTAATTTTTCCGTCTCGTCAGCCATTTCAGATCGCGCCATCTGTCCATTGCGAACTACATTGGTCCGCTGCGGTAGATCGCTTTCTTATGGGCCGGCCACACATACAGGCTTTACCGCGCGCTTGCCTGCACAAACCAGTTTGTATCGGGAAGCCCTTACGTGTGGCCGGCAAAACGTTATCTCGCACAAACTGAAAAGCGCGGCTTGCATAAACTTCGACTTGCTGAAGATTTTGTTTGTGCAAATTCGGTTTGCACGGTAAAATTTGAGCGTGTGGACGGCGCACGGTGTTCAGTTAAGAGAAATTGCGTCAGAAAACCTTAAATCTCTATATGATCTCCCTGTAGCCAAATATCTGATAGTACCAACTCAATCTTTCATGAGGAGAGATATACAGTGTGTTTCACTTAAAGTCGGGACACCTCCGTATTTAGGATGGCGTTGGCCGATTTCCAAAATTCTTTTTTTTATGTGGTAGTACTCACAAAGGCCTAATTTTTAATATTATATTTTTTGACATGTGATCTTTTCTACGGCCTA